>NW_026854148.1:0-146293 GCF_026571515.1 Ruditapes philippinarum
TCTATAGCCGGGCAAGCCAAAGCCGGACCCGCTTCGCGGGCCCGGTCTTTGACTTCCCCGTATTAATAATATATGACAATATGCGTTGTTTTCAATGTCAAAATGACCTGTTAGTAGTATAAAGAGCGTAGATCACATTTGTACACAAATTTCTACTAAAAAAAACAAACACATATAGATGACTTTTTTAAAGGAAAGGCATAAATGTAATTATGAAACTGTAATACATATATAAAATTGTACAGTTTTTGTTTTTATAAAAATGTTAGTATATTTATGACTTGTAATATAAAAAAGTCTCGAATTTTCCAGAATTCTATTGAGAGACAACTTTATTAAGAGACCACTTTTTGGCAGTCCCTTGAGTGGCCTCTTAATACAATGTCGACTGTAGTTGTATTTTCATCTCGTATATCAATATATATCATACATACAGTTTTACAAACACTCACGAAAAGTAATTTCGAAAGTTAGAAAAGCAGTCACGGACAGAGAGAATTTTATATTTAATCCAACGCTGTTTACAGGCAAAAAACATGATTTTTTTTAAGTTGAAGAATTACATAGAATATTTACAAAAATTTTAGCATTTACAACTTTTACACGTGATCTTTTATTGACTATTTTAGAAACATTCTAACTTTCTAAACCGTTACAAACATAATAAGGGCTATATGTGCATATTAAAGCCCTTTATATGATAATTTAGTGACTTCAAAATGCTCATTACTCTTATAACATTTTATTTCTGCCATGCTGATATGTTTACTTTTTCCATTAGTCTTGAAAATTATTGCCTTTGAGTTAACATTTTCATTAACGATTCGATAGAAGTTTGATTTAATGAAAAGAGTTCAATTGGGGGATGCGAATTTGAATTGTTTAACATATCTTACAGTTCTTAAAAGAATCCTATGTGTATATTCTAAGACGTGAAACTGCTCAAAATATACAAAAATACCACGTAAAAAGGGTTATATTCGCTATAACCAGCCAGTACTTTAGCTATTGGATTATTCATCAGCCGGAATAGCTCAGTTGGGAGAGCGTTAGACTGAAGATCTAAAGGTCCCTGGTTCGATCCCGGGTTCCGGCGTGAACGGAATGTTCGGCGGCTGATCAACTCTTTTTCTTAATCCGCTAGAAGTAGTTGTATTTTCATCTCGTATATAGTCTGATTTTTTGACCTGTCAATTATGAATACATTATAGCACTCATTTAAATATTCGATCCTACTTCGGTTTTGTCCGTTTATTTTACGAGAATTAATATGGAGTATATAACTAATGTTTGGAAAACTCCCACTAGCTTAATGTAGATTCTCGTAACATCTGCAGTAGCAAAGTCGGTTAAGTGATTGCCTAATGTATGAGAGGTTTGAGGTTCGATCCCTTCTTTTTGACAATTTTTTTAGACGTCACTTAATTTTAGAGTTATTTTTACTTTATTTTTAAGTATATTATCATGAAAATGATCAAGCGCTTTCAGAATTTTCTACACGGATATGAAACAACTAAGAAACACTGAATTGTCACGTTTTTGTATTGTATGTAACGGCACTGGAAATGACATTTTATTGATCTTAACACAAATGAATTTTGAATATTTATTAATTCTTTAACAATGTTAATATAATAAAGTATAGTGTAAACAAAAAAAGTGCAAAAAAAACACCTATTAAAAACAGAAAAAACAACAACATTAACTTACCCAAAAATTTTGAAAAAGTTAGTTATGACTTAAAAGAAAAAAAATGCCTGGACATACGCTGTCTTCGATCTTACAACATGTAGGGCATTGAGAAATTATATACCCGTAGTTTACCCTATTGCGCTATAACGGTCAGTGTAAACTTATGCATTGAAACCGGATGAATATAATCATATCTTACTGCAAAATCTCACAAAAATTTTTACCGAACATTAGCGAATATTAATATATTCTGTGGCATTGACGCGTATAATCAGTATGGAATTGCTTTTTGAGTTAACATTTACATTTTAACTATTATGTAGACAGTTTGATTTAAATGATAAAAGAGTTTAATTGGGGGGAAATGCGAATTTGAAATTGGTTTTACATATGCTTTACAGTTCTTAAAAGAATCTAATTATTATTCTTACGACGTGAAACCCTGCTCAAAATATACAAAAATACCACGTAAAAAGGGTTTATATTCGCTATAACGCAGCCAGTACTTTAGCTATTGCATTATTCATCACCGGAATAGCTTCAGTTGGGGAGCGTTAACTAAAGAATCTAAAAGGCCCTGTTCGATTCCGGTTTCCGGCGTGAACAGATTTGTGGTGGCTGATGTCCAACTCTTTTTCTTAATCCGCAAGAAGTAGTTGTGAGTTTCGTCTCGTATATCAAATGTCTATCATACATACAGTTTTACAAACACTCACGAAAAGTAATTTCGAAAGTTAGAAAAGCAGTCACGGACAGAGAGAATTTAATATTTAATCCAACGCTGTTTAAAGGCAAAAAACATGATTTTTTTAAGTTGAAGAACTACATAGAATATTTATAAAAATTCTAAGCATTTACAACTTATACACGTGATCTTTTATTGACTATTTTAGAAACATTCTAACTTTCTAAACCGTTACAAACATAATAAGGGTTATATATGCATATTAAGGCACTTCATATGATAATTTACTGACTTCAAAATGCTCATGACTCTTATAATATTTTATTTGTGCCATGCTGATATATTTACTTTTTCCATTAGTCTTGAAAGTTATTGCCTTTGAGTTAACATTTTCATTAACTATTCGATAGATGTTTGATTAAATGAAAAGAGTTTAATTGGGGGACGCGAATTTGAATTGTTTAACATATCTTGCATTCTTCAAGAATCCTTTGTGTATATTTCCCTTTAAACGTGAAACTGCTTCAAAATATACAAAAATGGCAACGTAAAAGGGTTATATTTCGCTTATAACCAGCCAGTACTTTAGCTATTGGGAAATTATTCATCACAGCCGGGAATAGCTCAGGGTTTGGGGGCGTTAGACTGAAGATCCTAAAGGTCCCCGGTGTCGATCCCGGGGTTCCCCGGCGTGTAACGGAAAAGGGTTCGGCGGCTGGGGGAACAACTCTTTTTTCTTAATCTCGCTAGAAGTAGTTGTATTTTCGCCTCCAATATACTCAATATCTATCAATACATAACAATTTTACAACACTCACGAAAAGTAAATTTGAAAGTTAGAAAAGCAGTCACGGAAGAGAGAAATTTTAATATTTAAATCCAAACGCCTGTTTAAAAGGCAAAAACATGGGTTTTTTTAAAATTGAAGAACTACATAGAATATTTATAAAATTTTTAGCATTTACAACTTTTTACACGTGATCTTTTATTGACTATTTTAGAAAACATTCTAATTTTCTAAACCGTTACAAACAAAATATGGGCTATATGTGCATATTTAGGCACTTCATATTATAATTTACTGACTTCAAAATGCTCATGACTCTTATAATATTTTATTTGTGGCCATGCTGATATATTTACTTTCTCCATTAGTCTTTTGAAAATTATTGCCTTTGAGTTAACATTTACATTAAACTATTATGTAGAAGTTTGATTTAATGAAAAGAGTTTAATTGGGGATGCGAATTTGAATTGTTTAACATATCTTTACAGTTCTTAAAAGAATCCTATGTGTATATTCTTAGACGTGAAACTGCTCAAAATATACAAAAATACCACGTAAAAAGGGTTATAATTCGCTATAACCAGCCAGTACTTTAGCTATTGCATTATTCATCAGCCGGAATAGCTCAGTTGGGAGAGCGTTAGACTGAAGATCTAAAGGTCCCTGGTTCGATCCCGGGTTCCGGCGTGAACGGAATGTTCGGCGGCTGATCAACTCTTTTTCATAATCCGCTAGAAGTAGTTGTATTTTCATCTCGTATATCAAATATATATCATACATACATTTTACAAACACTCACGAAAAGTAATTTCGAAAGTTAGAAAAGCAGTCACGGACAGAGAGAATTTTATATTTAATCCAACGCTGTTTAAAGGCAAAAAACATGATTTTTTTAAGTTGAAGAACTACATAGAATATTTATAAAAAATTTAAGCATTTACAACTTTTTACACGTGATCTTTTATTGACTATTTTAGAAACATTCTAACTTTCTAAACCGTTACAAACATAATAAGGGCTATATGTGCATATTTAGGCACTTCATATGATAATTTACTGAACTTCAAAATGCTCATGACTCTTATGATATTTTATTTGTGTCATGCTGATATATTTACTTTTTCCATTAGTCTTGAAAATTATTGCCTTTGAGTTAACATTTACATTAACTATTATGTAGAAGTTTGATTTATTGAAAAGAGTTTAAATGGTGGATGCGAATTTGAATTGTTTAACATATCTTGCAGTTCTTAAAAGAATCCTATGTGTATATTCTAAGACTTGAAACTGCTCAAAATATACAAAAATGCCACGTAAAAATGGTTATATTCGCTATAACCAGCCAGTACTTTAGCTATTGCATTATTCATCAGCCGGAATAGCTCAGTTGGGAGAGCGTTAGACTGAAGATCTAAAGGTCCCTGGTTCGATCCCGGGTTCCGGCGTGAACGGAATGTTCGGCGGCTGATCAACTCTTTTTCTTAATGCGCTAGAAGTAGTTGTATTTTCGTCTCATATATCAATATCTATTATACATACAGTTTTACAAAACACTCACGAAAAGTAATTTCGAAAGTTAGAAAAGCAGTCACGGACAGAGAGAATTTTATATTTAATCCAACGCTGTTTAAATGCAAAAAACATGATTTTTTTAAGTTGAAGAACTACATAGAATATTTATAAAAATTTTAGCATTTACAACTTTTACACGTGATCTTTTATTGACTATTTTAGAAACATTCTAATTTTCTAAACCGTTACAAACATAATAAGGGCTATATGTGCATATTTAGGCACTTCATATGATAATTTACTGACTTCAAAATGCTCATGACTCTTATAATATTTTATTTGTGCCATGCTGATATATTTACTTTTTCCATTAGTCTTGAAAATTATTGCCTTTGAGTTAACATTTACATTAACTATTATGTAGAAGTTTGATTTATTGAAAAGAGTTTAATTGGGGATGCGAATTTGAATTGTTTAACATATCTTACAGTTCTTAAAAGAATCCTATGTGTATATTCTTAGACGTGAACTGCTCAAAATATACAAAAATGCCACGTAAAAATGGTTATATTCGCTATAACCAGCCAGTACTTTAGCTATTGGATTATTCATCAGCCGAATAGCTCAGTTGGGAGAGCGTTAGACTGAAGATCTAAAGGTTCCTGGTTCGATCCCGGGTTCCGGCGTGAACGGAATGTTCGGCGGCTGATCAACTCTTGTTCTTAATCCGCTAGAAGTAGTTGTATTTTCGTCTCATATATCAATATCTATCATACATACAGTTTACAACAAACACTCACGAAAGTTAGAAAAGCAGTCACGGACAGAGAGAATTTTATATTTAATCCAACGCTGTGTTTAAAGGCAAAAAACATGATTTTTTTAAGTTGAAGAACTACATAGAATATTTATAAAATTCTAAGCATTTACAACTTTTACACGTGATCTTTTATTGACTATTTTAGAAACATTCTAACTTTCTAAACCGTTTACAAACATAATAAGGGTTATATGTGCATATTAAGGCACTTCATATGATAATTTACTGACTTCAAAATGCTCATGACTCTTATAATATTTTATTTGTGCCATGCTGATATATTTATTTTTCCATTAGTCTTGAAAATTATTGCCTTTGAGGTAACATTTTCATTAACTATTCGATAGATGTTTGATTAAATGAAAAGATATCTTTGCAGTTCTTAAAAGAATCCTATGTGTATATTCTAAGACGTGAAACTGCTCAAAATATACAAAAATACCACGTAAAAAGGGTTATATTCGCTATTACCCCGTACTTTCTATTTCATTATTTATCAGCCCAAAAGCTAGTTGGAGAGCGTTAGACTGAAATCTAAAGGGCCTGGGGTTCTCCCGGTTGGGCCCCTGAAGGGAATTTTCGGCGGTGATCAACTCTTTTTCTTAATCCGCTAGAAGTAATTGTATTTTCGTTTATATTTAATCCAACGCTGTTTAAAGGCAATTAACATGTTTTTTTAATTTGAAGAATTACATAGAATATTTACAAAATTTTAGCATTTACGACTTTTACATGAGATCTTTTATTGACTATTTTAGAAACATTCTAACTTTCTAAACCGTTACAAACATAATAAGGGCTACATGTGCATCTTTAGGCACTTTATATGATAATTTAGTGACTTCAAAATGCTCATGACTGTGAAATTATTTTATTTGTGCCATGCTGATATATTTACTTTTTCTTGAAAATTATTGCATTTCATATCAATATTCATTACAGATAGAGTTTTACAAAATAAGTAAATCTTTACAAAATTTACAAAAATATCAATTAATGATCAAACTTGCGAAAACGTATATATATTATTCATTATAAAACAGACAATAATTAACCGTCAGAATTCCTAATCGAAATAGGTCAGTTTGCTGAATGTGAGACTGAGAATCGGAAGGTTCCTGGTTCGATCCCTAGTTCCTGTGTAAATGAACTTCCGGTAGTTGGTCAACCTTTTAATAAACTGGATTAAATTTGTGTTTTTCATGCAATACATTTAGTAAATATAAGAAAAATGTTATCTGGGCAAAAAAGGCAATGAATCAAAAACTAGATTTTTATCATTTATTTGATTTTATGATTTCATTTCACATTGAAACGACCCTGGACCTGGAACGTATATTCCTCTCCTCTTTTTGCTGACCACTAGTGGTTGAGCTGTTACCACCGTGTCCGGAACGAACTGGCATGACATACTAATGGTTGAGCTGTTACCACGGGGTCTGTAACGAACTGGCATGACATACTAATGGTTGAGCTGTTACCACGGGGTCTGTAACGAACTGGCATGACATACTAATGGTTGAGCTGTTACCACGGGGTCCGGAACGAACTGGCATGACATACTAATGGTTGAGCTGTTACCACGGGGTCTGTAACGAACTGGCATGACATACTAATGGTTGAGCTGTTACCACGGGGTCCGGAACGAACTGGCATGACATACTAATGGTTGAGCTGTTACCACGGGGTCCGGAACGAACTGGCATGACATACTAATGGTTGAGCTGTTACCACGGGGTCCGAGACGAACTGGCATGACATACTAATGGTTGAGCTGTTACCACGGGGTCCGGGACGAACTGGCATGACATACTAATGGTTGAGCTGTTACCACCGTGTCCGGAACGAACTGGCATGACATACCCGAGCCGCACCCACAATGTCCGTTAGCTTGTTCAAGAGGCCCACAGTGCTCATGTTCTACCCGGTATTATCACAAACTCCTACAATAAATTATAATTGTTACGCAAGGTTTAACATACTTATAAAAGTTTATCTCGATTATGTTAAAGTAAAGCACTCTATAATCTGCTTTCTGGAAGTTACCTGTACTGATGTCACTTTACAGAAAAAAGGTTACACTCCGATATAGGACTTGAACCCACTGTCCATGTGTGAAGAGACATACACCTAAACTAATAGAACACCTAGTATTTATCAAGAATACTAAGTATTCTTGGAAGCCAAGATTTTTTTCCTCACCGAATTCAGACAGGAAACTGTGGCTCTTTTGAGCCATGTACAGATTCTGTATAACGTTTTCGTTTTAATTACAAGTATTAAAACATATGTCAAAAGAAAATGCTAATTAATAAAGAATATGAAACTTATTAAGATAATTACCAGTGTCACTTTGTGTTGGTTGTACCGGAAGTATACTAGCTTGTCGTCTGCTTGCAATCAGAAAGGCTGGTCGGATGTAACAACATTCATCGCTTCCACAGACAGAATTGTCCTTACAGACTGTGCCCTTTTAATAAAGTAAAAGAAAAAGAAACTACATTGTCGTGGACCATAATTTCTAAATCAACACGGATCACATCAAGTTTGTTCAATTGTCAACGCGAATGAATCAATGCTGTTTTCTCAATTGTAAACGGTATGGATAGAAAGTGTGAAGAAATTATACATATAGATGTAAAATATTTTTAGAAAGTCATATTCTTACCACTGTTGCGGCTGTACGCATAAAAATACATGCTTAAAGAATGCAAGTGTAGATCTTCATTTTTTTGCAACTGGTCGTGAGATATAGTTAAGCCAAACAGTGTCCATGTGCCGATTGAATGAGGAGACTCGCTTATAACTTGACCTTCGTTTAAACTAATAATCTGATAAGTCTTTCCAAAAACAAGGTGATTTAGTGGGACTTCATTGAAAAAAAAATTTCTTTAAAAGGTAAGACTGAACGCTGAAAGAACACAAGTTTATACAATATTAAACTTTACTTTTGAAATACTTGGCGTTTTTATGTCAGAAATACACGTGTTCTAGTCTTATCATTTATTGATGGGCTAATAGGCCTATTGTCATGAGCACGTTATTTAAAATCTTTAAAGATGCAGCAAGAGTAACTATCTGCGTGGCCTTCGTCCATCTTCATCATCCATCATCATAATATTATACACGTTCATGTATAGATACAAGCGTTTGCGAATTTTCAGTCTGGTTGTTTTAATCAATTTATCTCTGATTATAAACAGTGTGTGAAATAGAAAAACATTCATTTGAAATGAATTATTCATGAAAGCATCAAGCCCTTCATCTTTCAGTCAATTTTATGAAAATTATTACCATTGAGTTAAAATGTTGTCTACTTTACAATTACAGTATTTTTCAGTGCCTCAGTCACTTACCGTACATTGAAAATACCTTAAAGTGACATTATGTCCATCCATGGGTAGATATAGAGTGAACACGTAAAAGTCAAAATAAGTTAACATTTTCTCATAATTCATTTTGTCATTCAATATTATAATTTACTTCACATGAACGATAAATAACTCATTAGGCCCTGTGAAATATGTATAATTATCTGTCTAAATGTATCTGTAACTTTCAATGTATAATAAGAGTGGGGCAGTCTTTTTCTAAACATTTATGTTTTATTTGTTGGTCAATCACCATTATAACGACCAGTTTATTGAAATATATAGTAAAAAAAACAATGATTAAAAGAGCATAATGTCACTTTGTGCATTTCGAAACGTGTAGATATTTCTTTTTCCCTGCACTATTCACACAGTGGTAGTAAAAAAAAATGTTTGATCAGCCGCCGAACATTCCGTTCACGCCGGAACCCGGGATCGAACCAGGGACCTTTAGATCTTCAGTCTAACGCTCTCCCAACTGAGCTATTCCGGCTGATACTCTATTGAGTTGATAAATCAATTCTAATTTATAACCAAATACGAAATTTAAAGATGGAGAAAAGTGTATCGGAAATCAATTACAATTTACTTTGAATACCGTAATTTTGCTGAGAAATGTAATACAATTTAATCCAGGTTGCGTCAAACATCAGTTTACAAAACGTGTTTTTTTCCCATTTCAAAGAATCAACAAGAATCTGTACCAATACCCGTGTGTGGGGACATGTAATATTCAAAACGACTATAAATTAATGACTAACACTGGTCTGTGGTTTTCGTGCAAAATAAAAAATTACAATGTATAATAATGGAAATAATTGAATATCTTGACATAATTATAAATGTGACTGTCTAAATAGCGTTACACTGAAAAATAATAATGTCCCTACATGTATCATATAGCGCTAATGGAACGTTCGGCGGAATTTACTATTCAATGAAAAACGTAACGGTATATAGAAGTTCTAATAAAGTACTTCTGTGAGATGATGTTTGAAAAAAAAGTAAAATCCATTAATTAATCATAGCTAAACATTGTATACAGTAAGTACAGTGAACTGTATCTCATCCCAATGTAAGTTTTGATATAACTCAAGATTATGGTACATATCAGTTAATAAACAATTTAACATGTAATCAACCGACATATCACTCTTATTATCTTAGAGACGTTTGCGTATCTAAGGATGATACAGACGTTCACTTGACATTACAACTTTCATCCCAAATTATTTATACACGTTGCACCAGGCTAGATATGTTGCACGTATATTGTGACTGCATGAATTATAATTATTAAGTGCTAATCGCGGAATATTTTTGAAAAAATAAATTGCGGATGTTTAACTAATTTATGCATATAGGTAATAAATTAATACCATTTCACTGTTTACTCAAAACGTATTGCGATCAATCATTTCTTTTATATAAAAACACAAAATTTGTCATTCCTTTTTCGAGAAAGTTATAATTTGTATGTCTCCATAACATTAATTAATTTAAGAATAACATTAACATTACAGTAATATTTGATCACGTGACGAATCCAATAAATCAGTTATATAAATAAATTAATCGATTCTTAATTCGTAATCAATTTCATAATTATTATCTATATAATATCCGTTATCAACATAATATTATATCAGTTACCATAACTTTGGTTTAAGATGGAACAGGTCGTTAAAGGTACATCTAGCCTGGATATTGAATAGATCTTTCTTTCGGTAAACATGTGTTCTATAATTGTGTTGTGATGAACATGTGAGATGCTTATCATATTTGTAGAAAAGAAAACGCTGAATGTGAAGGTATTTGCTACAAATGTAGCACTATGTAATCAAAGTGATACTTTACTTTCCATTTAAAATACTAGATCACCTAGAACCTTTAACAAATCGCAACAAGACACTGAAAAGAAAAAAGCTATTGAAAATGAAAATATATGTTAAAAATTACTTAATAAGCCTGTAAGATGTATTTCTATTTATAGAATGATCCGGCTGTTACTCACTACAGTACTAGCGTCGGTGTTGTCGTCGGTATTTGTCGTCGGCGATTACGATTGCTTATGTAACTACAATGTTGAGAAGGCGGTATTTTCGTCGGCAAACGAGAATGGTCAGCCTTATGGCTATCTATACGAGTTTGACTGTAAACCCGTGATGTCCGTACAAGATGCCGGCGACAATTGGTATAAAATACAGTTTGAACAACAGGTTAGCCTATAATCCTTTAAGTCTAATCTTTTCTTAATATAACAGAAGCTATCCGATATTTGTTAAAACAACGTGTTCAGGAGGTGACGAGGTGGGGTGAGTAGCTATAAACCTGACCCGAAACAAGAAATTTTTAGTGCACTAGGTGAAAAGGCAAGCGGAGGAAGAAAACAACAAAAACAAAAAAACAAACAAACAAACATAACAAAGCAAGGTTGTCATTTGTCATGTTTTCTTGTCCAAGACTATTCATCGTTTGTATGGCCACGCGAAAATCGTACATTACATAAATCAACCATCGCTATATCATACGAAAGACCGGTGGTGACATTTCACGTTCACGAATTCATGATTTCAAGACTTTCAAGAATATTTCATTATTTTTAGAGTGAAATATTGAATTTTTATATCGTGAATTCATAATTTTACGATTTCTGTTTAACAACCTGAATAAATAAAATAATGAAATCGTGAAATCATGAATTCACGAATTCACCATTTCATTTTTTAAAGTGAAATCGTGAAATAATGCAATCGCGAATTCATAAATTCGCGATTTCACTTAAAAAATGAAATTATGAATTCATGAATTCACGATTTCATTATTTCATTTATTTAGGTTTTTAAGAGAAATCGTGAAATTATGAATTCACGATATAAAAATTCAATATTTCACTCTAAAAATAATGAAATATTAAAGTCTTGAAATCATGAATTCGTGAACGTGAAATGTCACCACCGGTCTTTCGTAATATCAGATGCCTAATGCTCGTAGTAAACGTTTTACGTTTAGACAATTTCACTATCAAAAAGTCTTTCTTAACAAACCCAAATGAAACTTAATTGCTGAAAAATAACAGATAAGGCTAAAAAATATAATAAAATTAAACATGACCTTTTATTGTAATACCTGTATCAACATGACCAGTATCAGAGGTATATGTATGTCTTCAGAAAACAAATTATTTACATGAACGTATAGAAAGAAAGCATGAATTTTATAACGTTAAAATGAAGGTTTTTGGAGCATACATTGTATTTGCTTGTTATCTGTAGAAAGAAGAGCTTAATGTAAAATAATTTGTAATAATTGTAGCTTGATATAAACAAAGTAAAACATGTACTTTTAATTTGAGTCCCATACAAAATACAAGATTACTAAAAATAAACTTATGGCAAAAAAGCAGCAGAAGAAAAGAAATTGTTCAGGTAATTTGCAAGTGAATCTTTGAATACTTTATAGCTATGCCAAAAATAAATCAAAGCACAGAAGGCGCTGAATTTGTTTGTGTCTCAGAATGTCAGAAAGGTGAAGGTTGTAAGATTATAAACCAATTTGTTTTTGTATAGTGCCACCAATGCTTTCCAGTGTTTTAATTGTAGTTAAATGGCTAAAAGACTAATTGCAACACTGATCTTCAATCCAATGTTTATTTGACTTAAACAATTTGGGGAAAAAATAAGTATCCTTAACTGGGATTTGAACTCCAGACCGCTCGCTTCCTAAGCGAGCGCGCAAACCCCTCGGCCACAATGAATGTATAATGTATGCCTGAAGAAAACCATATTATTCTAAATTAGGGTTTGTAACGACGCTAACTGTTGTTTAACACTTGTGTAAATAATCATGACGCTTACTATAAGCATGTATATCTATAAAGAATAAACAATATTAGAATTCTTCGACCATTCGGGAATTATTTTGCTTGAAAATTAATGCGCCTGTCATTTGACCATCTTTACGCAGTGATCTCCCCTGAATTTTTCGGCGTTAGTGTACAGATAAAGAGAAGTAACCGCTTCAAAAAAGCGGACTGCTTTCGGCATTTGCAATTAACAGCATTAGATACTGAAATTTCGCTACCATTATTTGTTTGGTCTGACGACCAAAACAAATAATTGAGGATAAAGGGACGTGAAAACTCATAAATAATTTTACTTGGAAATAAATAAGTCTTGTAATTTTAAAGGTTTTAGACAGTTTACTAAAATTATGTGTCCTGATTTTATACAGGTTGGATTTATAAAGATGGATCAACAAGTACGGATGCAAGTTTGTCCTGGACAACCGCCGGCTATGGATCTAAGTAAGTATTTTTATTGTGAAAAATTAAATTGAGCCGCGTCACGGCAAAACCAACATAATGGGTTTGCGACCAGCATGGATCCAGACCAGACTGCGAATTCAGTATGTTTTTGATTGTTTAGTTATCATATGTACAACTGTATAAATATTAAGGACAGTTCATGTCTTCCGTATCACTAAAATATGCCTTTATTTTAAAGTATAATAAAGCATTTCTTACAATCGATGTTTTAATTTTTATTACTTTTACAGTACCTGTCACGACTAAAGCTTCAATTATTACCACCATGCTGAAAACAACGACAACCCCCACAACAACAACTACTACAATGCCTACGACGACCACAACAACAACCACACCCACTACAACAACAACCACGCCTACTACAACAACAACCACACCCACTACAACAACAACACCTACTACAACAACAACCACACCCACTACAACAACAACCACACCTACTACAACAACAACCACAGCCACTACAACAGCAACCACACCAACTACAACAACAACTACACCTACTACAACAACAACCACGCCCACTACAACAACAACAACGACTACGTCAACAACAACAACGCCTACTACTACAACAACCACGCCCACTACAACAACCACTACGCCGACAACAACAACTACCACCCCTAAACCTACAACCACGATGTTCAAATATTACGGCAGTTATTGGAACACGGAAGGTAATAATTATAACCGTAATATATACGATTTAAAAAATGAAATCAACTTAGTTAAGAAACTTGAAAGCAGGTGCTCGAAGTTAGGAGAAATCTTTAGAAACTGAATTTATAATCTGAGCTGCTATATTGGTAGTTCTCGTATTTTGGTCACACTTTTCATCGAACATTTTGACAAGTCAGATTATACAACTAAAAGTACGGTTTAGTCAAGACTAACTACCTAACTACTAGTATTTACTTCTGCATACTGCTTTTGACTTGTAGCACTAGCATATAGTCGTCCAATAATTTGTTTTTGTTATTGGACACAGTAGTTGCATGCAATGTATCCTAAACTGGATGGTCAAGTGTCATATGGCATTTTTTATGTGTCGTCAAGAATAAGGGCGATTAACTCTTAGCCAACTGCCGGCAACTGATCCGGCCCATGTAACCAGTGCAGACAAATATTAGCAGGCACCATCCGTGCCCCTATAGAGGTTGCATTGGGTTACAAATTTCGTCCCCAGCGTTCAAGAAGTGTTAATCATAATATCAATGATTGATATTTTTACATTATAGCTAATGTGACTGGAACACCATATCAGTATGTTGGGGTAAGCTACAATCTGCTAACAGGTTACCCAAACACAGTACCAGATCCTGGTCTCTTGACGAAACAGCGTATCTTTGAGGTGAGTACATTGTATGCAAATTACGTAACATTATTTTCAGATGCAGTCCAATCGAAATTTATAAGAAAATAGTACGCAATAGTTTTAGAACTATTTTATTGCTTCATATACAATGTAAGTGTAGATAATAATAAAATTAACAACAACGAATGGGTTAAATAACAAGCTCTTCCAACGTTAAGCCTTTCCTAAAGACTTTTGGAATACAGATAAAACCAGACAAAGATAACATAGGAAATATGCTAAAAGTGGCAATATTATACAGTTGTTGGAGCATCAGAAAAACGCATAAATATTAGCCGCGTCACGACAAAACCAACATAATGGGTTTGCGACCAGCATGGATCCAGACCAGCCTGCGCATCCGCGCAATCTGATCAGGATCCATGCTGTTCGCTTACAGACCCTATTACAAGTAGAGAAACTGCAAGCAATCAGCATGGACCCTGATCAGACTGCGCGGATGCGCAGGCTGGTCTCGATCTATGCTGGTCGCAAACGCATTGTGTTGGTTTTGTCGTGACGCCGCTCATATACAGTTTCATTAAATTATTGTACGTGTACGTGTTTTATATATTTCACACAGCTGACGGGAAACTCGAGCTCCGTGCGAGAAGCTACGTATGTGAAACAATCACGCTGTACTCAGGACAGGAAGCCAATGCTGATATATGGTTCTAAGGCATACCAAAACGAACTCAAAGAGTACATAAAACCAAGTCGTAAGTGCTATAAAAATACAATTTTGCTAACATGTAAAGAGAAAATAAAAACTTTTTGCTGCATTTTTATTCAGTTATAATTTGTTCTCAGTAAAAACGCGACTGATCTGGAAACACTTTAACATTAAAGTTTTTAGAAGCTTGCTTTGGACCACAAAATCAAATCATCTACATGTATATAAATTTGTTTTCATAAATTTATTTTCAGCGGATCACAACGCTCACGTGGCCGAATCAGCGTTTACTTTTAACTCTAAATTCCATGCTCTTAGAAAATCCCTAGACAGTAGTTCTGGTAATAATGTATATTTGCACTCGATAACAACATGTAAATATGGAACTGTCCGCTATAACATGGACAATGCTGCAGCTGGACATTTCACAGTGACAAAGGAGTTCGCCAAGGATGTATGCTCCCTGCCCATCGATTTTAACTCCCTCAGCAATCCGAAATATATGAAGTTCTTGGACAAATGGGGAACGGTGAGTGGCCATCACCATTGCTTATAAACAAATCAATGTTTTGTTTGTTTTGGTTTTACGTCACACCGACACAGCATAGGTCATTCGGCGACGTTCCCGCTTTAGACTTCAGGTGCCCTTCCCTGCACTATTTCAGGCACGAACGGGCACCTGAGTAGAACCACTGACGTTCCGTAAGCTAGCTGGATAGCTTCCTCACATGAAAGAAACCAAAGTCCCTGTTGGGATTCAAACACACAGCGGTGTAATTACATGTAATAGCAGATATCTATATGCATTTTCATTTAAACAATCATTAAGTACCACTCGTTTGCAAACACTGCCGCATACCCTTTAGTGCGGGGAAATGAAAGCGATACAGGTGTTAACTTTCCGTCTGTCCTCGCGCTACCAAGTCAATTAGATAATCTTATTATGGTGTCCAGATAGCGATTGTGTATCCAACCTGCTGCAGTGATTCGGACTTTTTCTATTTCTACCGTTTTGGACCAGGGTAATAATAAAAAGTTTGTTAGATATAAACCTTATTTTCCAATTAAAAAAGCTTCATTTAAATCAATTATGTTCAGTAAGTTTTATGAATGACAAAATGAGGGATTAACGTGAACATTTATTTTCTCTACATGCGACGCTTGTGAATGAAGATTTACTTTAAATTGATACTTTTTTGTGTGTTATGTTCTAATATCTGAGGAATGATTGTAATAACTTGATGACGTCATTAAAATTTCAGAGTATCGTCACGAGCGTTGACATGGGAACAAAGACAATAGACAGTTACCAGACGACACCTGTAAAAGTATACCAACACATTCAACGAACGGTAAAAAAGTCCAATATAAATTAGATTTTTTACACAAGCATTGCTGCTGGAAATATCATGTAACAGTGTTTTGGTTTTATGTTTACTTTGTTATTTTTCCCCTTTTATAATTTTTATGTTTTTTTTTTTGTTTTGTCTTTTTTTTTGTCTTTTTTTTAGGTTTTTGTTGCTTTTTTTTTGCTATTTCAATGCAGAAATTGTAAGCTAGACATATTACATAACAGAAGTTACTGAATAAAGGGTTAAAGGTTGAGTTAGGGATACTGCTTTTTACAGAAAACAGTCTCGTGCACAGAAGAAGGCTTTGACGGGATGGTAACATTGTTGAGCTAACGGCTTTTGTTTTCTCTCGCAATTAATATTAATTACATGTATTGCATTTAAACAAGATTCTATGTATATGGAAAAAATATAAGAATGTACTAGACTGTGGTAAGATATCAAGTTATTCTTAATCAAATAAGAGAGTAGGTCTTGCATATATTTGTAAGAAACAACTAAATAGGAAGTGTATATGGCTTTTCTATCAAAATAGAAATAATAAGGCGTTATAAAGCCATGCTCCTAAATCATATCTGAGTATTTGAGTTTATTATCATTGCCTTCATTTTAGGATAATGATCTTGTTGAACAAGGAGGAAAATATCTGAATTTTACGTCATCGGTGGTAATCAACACCCATGACTACACGCACAGCAAAGCGTCAAATGCTTCAGCAGTTTCCGGTACATTCGGAAGTCCTCACCATGCATCGGTCGGTTCATCTACTCACCAAGTTCCGATCGCAGCAGAGCTGGTTTCTATCGTTGATGCTTTAGATCCAAAATACTGGAACTCGGTGAGTTGTTAATGTGAATGTCAATTTTTACAAAATGCATTTAAGATATATAATCAATTAAAGCAAGTTTCAGTTTCATATTATTGTTTGTAAGGTTTGTGTTAGTAGATATTTTTTCTCCAAAATTTGAAAAAAATCAAAACAAACAAAAAGACCTGGAGGGTTAATTCATTAAACTTGGACCTTAAGTTTGTATATTTGTCCATGTATTCAAAAAGTCAAAATGGAATTCACAACATTTTAATAATTTTAATTAAGCGTGTTTGTAGGTGTGTCTTATTATATTTTTGTTAGAATGGGCGTGTTTATTTATTTCAAGGTAATTGACGAACTTGTTGATGAAGGAGTTTGTAGTTCTGCTATCAAGACAATTGGTGTGGGAAAATATGGGTTCAATATAAAAATAGCTCTAAATCAATATCCGGGTTTCAAGGACACGGCAACTAATCACGTGACAACAAATCCTCCACTTCTTGGTAAGATTTGGCAGTCAAATTTTACGTAAAATATGCAAGTTTTACCACATATCTCAAAAAGATATAGGCCACTTTTGAAACCGCGTATTGATAATGTCATTGACTTTGATAAAATAAATTTGAAAGGGTTCTTTTCCTGCATACATCATCACTTCAAATCTAAAAAAATCGCATTTGAACTAACTAACAAATAAATAAATAAATAAATAATTATAAATAAATAAATAAATTAATTAATTAATAGATATGTTAAATGGAGAAATAAAGGATTAAAAGACAATTGTTTTAATTTCTGTAACAAAATCCGCTCAGCAGTTATTGAAGTGAATTGTTTTTTTAGATCGTCATACTCTTCACGTGCCGATCACCTGGCCAGTTGGAACATACGGGCTAATGAAAGCGACCAGTGGATGTCCGGCTGACAACGTATACTGGCAAGAGGGATTCAGGAAACAAGACACCGAGGATCTTAATCCCAAAAATTCATATTCACCAGGAATTCAACATTATTTATCAGGTTTCATAATTTTTCTAGTTTGTTTTCGTAAAAAACAAGAACAAAAACAAACAAACAGACAAAAATTATACGGGTTATATTTTAACAACAGCAAAGTGAAAACGTAGTAAAAAAATGTCGATGTACCAGAGCTGGATTCTGAGATACATTTGTTTTGGGTCAGAGCCTCGCTTTAGAGAGATATTGCCTATACAAAAAGTAGCATAATCTCTCATCGCGTAGTTGGGCTACCTTTCACTGTCGTACGAATCATATACTTGTACCAAAATAACATTAATTGGAAGAATGGGTTGTTGGAAATTGAACGTGAGACCAAGGGGCGCATAAAACCTCTAACTTTACATATCAAGTGAATATAGTTTGTAGTGAGACCTTCTATCCAGTCAGTGTATAATATTCATATTAATTAGAAATGCGTTCTTGGTTGGAAACATTTTGAGAAATAACCATAAAAGACCATGGTTTCAAGAGAGCGACTTATTGAATTTTATATTTTACCAGTGTTCATGCTTTACGAATTCATGCATGAAACTGGTGTACGGTAATGGTAGTTTTTGTCTATCACAATATGAGGATTTCGATTATTCGAAACCATCGATTATTCGAAGTAAATTTTCAGTCCCTGGCAATTCGAATAACCAACGTTGGACTGTATAGTGTATAATTGAATAACACATACGTTTTGGTATGCAACAATAGAAGAAAATACTATTACCCAAGGAGTAAGCCGAAATTACTTACAAGATTTTATAGATTAATCATCCCTCAAATTAATATAACATGTTTTTTGTGTAAAAGTTTGTATTAATGCCAGTTGAGGCATTTTCAATAAAACTCCCTATTTCAGTCAACTCTTTGCGAATCGAGTTCAAGACTGATTTTCCCTCATCTTATTTCTGTTTTAATAGGCGGGGTTGGTTGGAGAACGAAAAAATAAGCAGTTTAAAAGTTAGTCAGTATAATATGTTCGTGTTTTTGTATACAGTCCGTGTATTTCAGGTGAATTCCACAGTGCTGATATACTTACGAGATTCTGTATGAAAACTAGCTACCACAGTATGACAGGCGGCCAGTATGATCAAACATGGTCGAAGGGATCGTACTGTGTCTTGAAGAAAGGTAGCTGCCCTTCTGGTAAGTCATACATAGTAATAAAGATATTTGACAGCTAATTTGGTCAACCTGGCGGTATAAACGGCGGTACACCGGGCCGCTGGGCGAATGTTATAAAGCAGACGGCCGCTTATGAACAGGCATAGAACCTGTCAAATGACATAATACTGCATTTGCATTTAAATGTAAATTAAGTAGTGTACGTAGAAGCTTATCAAATGAAATTCGACGTAACTATATTGCTTATTAAAAATGAACCAATATAACTACTGCTATACTTGAAGTGATATTGGCAAACAAACTTTTAAACGATATAGTTCCTACATGCAATTATTGTTACGTAATTTTCGCCAAAGTTAAAGTCCCATTATGTCCCAGAAATGCTTTATTTCGGTTTCTCAAAAGCGTTTTTTTTTTTTTTTTTTGGTGTCATGTTACTTAAAATAACGCATCGTCCAATTACCTGAGCCGTCTTTTGCTTCTGTTGCTTCTTGGCATTTTATACAGATTAATTGATGGAAATAAAAATACCGCTTTGTTTACGTTTTTCTACTAATATTACAACTTCATTCACATTGAGCTACTCTGTGCAGGTGATAAACATTAACATGCTCTTAAACCGTTCTTTAAGCTTTATGAAAATCATGAGTAGCCCTTTCTTAAGAGGAAAAAATATTTGTTGCAACGCTTTTCACTCAAACGGGCTAGGAACAGCACAAAAAATGTGATTTTCATGTCATATATTAGTATATTTCTTAATTTACTTTTGTATATCTTTCTGTTTTAAGGGAACAGCTGATCTATTTGAATTTTATGTTTTAAAACATTTTGACCTCAGTGGAGTTCTTTAAATAAGTTTTTAATAATTTTGCTACTTAATGTCTTTAAAGCGATTTTTGTACTCATTGAATGTTTACTTAGTGGAATTTTAAACGACATCTCTTCCTACTGACTTTTTAAGTGATACTTTCACTTGCTTACTATGTCAATGATATTTCTACTGAATAATATTTTTTTTCCAACGGTATGTTTTTAGGACGAATTAAGCGAAATTGCTACCTAGATAATTATGGGTCAGTCATTGTTCCACTTTCTTTTTAATTGAATTTGCATCTATAATTCTTAAATAATTATTAAATTGGGTGACAACTCTACGATTAAATCTCTATAAGAATGGTTTTGGCTTTATTTGGGAACAACAAAAGGTTGAAAATGCAAACTTATTCCTTACCCTTTATGTAAATAGATTAAAAGATCAGTACATGCAAAATTGGAACAGTAAGTGTTTAGAAAACAGAAAGCTAGTATTCTATAGAAATTTTAAATGTAATATTAATTTTGAAAAATATCTGGACTGTATAGATATATTGAAATTTAGGAGTAGTCTTGCTGCTTTTAGGTCATCCTCTCATCAATTGATGATAGAGAAAGGAAGACATATTGGTATTCCAAGGGAAATCTGATTTTGTATACACTGTCGATATGAAATTGAATGCGAATTTCATTTTCTGTTAAAATGTCCTTTATATAATAATCTACGTCAACAATTTATACCAAATAAGTATTGGGAACATCCAAATAATCATAAATTTAACTTATTAATGTCATGCAAAAGTGTTAAGACAATACAAAACTCATCATTGTTTTTATATTATGCATTTAAACTGCGAAATGAATCTTTATCTTAAATGTCTTTATGTCAGTTGCTAAATCTTATTACATAATTATATGTTTTGTGAAAATTGGTTAAAATGCTGCTCTGACAACATGTCATTGTACTTTATACAACTCTATGTAAATCTGTATATTATGCGATGTTATATTATCCTAACTAGCTGTCATGTCATTATGCTATTGTGTTTATATTTTATGTATACATGTGTATGGGCCGGTGGCCTGAATGCAAATTTGAAATAAACTAAAAATTCAAATCAGGCAATATAAATAAGATTTTAAACGAAATTGATACTTACATAATTATAGATTGATATACATGTACTTACTAAAGAATTCTTAAATTGTACATTGAAAATATGCTTTTGTTATATATTGTATAACTTCTACAGAGTTTATCAAGTACTTTTATCTGTTGGAACAATTATAAGTTATCCAATTGTTTTGTTTTTGTTTTTTTTTTGAACAGGTTTTAGTATCGGCTACATTTTCTGGGACGATGAAGACTTGCACAACAAAAATGCTAAAGGAGGAGCTCTTCCCGAGGGAGTATTTGATTCGAATACTAAAATATATTACTGCTGCAGGTAAGTTGTTGATTTTTTGTTTGTTGTTTTTGGCTGAGGTGTTGAGGTCGCCGACATTTAACCACTTGCTTCTTACCGCTTCGGCTCGAATCCAGCCAGGGACTTGGAATTATTTCATGTAAGGGAAGTATGGAAGTATCGAAATATCCAATTACTTTATATAGGACTATGGTCAGTGGTTCTATTCAGCTGCCCGCTACTACATAAAATAATTCACAACAGACAAACTTTTATCTCCACTATATGGACTAACCCAACTTTAAGTTCTCGTTGATAAGACGAGCCCCTGGTTACATCGTATCAGTAGAAATGTTTTGTATAGTAAAGAAACTCCGGAGTTACGATTCACTCCATTTTTTATTTATTTATTAATTTATTTATTTATCAAAAGAGTTCACCATAAAGTGCCTATCCTTAATGTTATATTGACGACCTCTCATCAAATATATCTGACAAAATGTAACTCTAATTTATTTATTTTATGGAATGATGTTAAAATATTTGCTAGAGAAAAGCAACCATTCTCATTCCAAAGAGGTATCAGGAATATGTTTTTTGTTTATTTGTTTGTTTCATTTTACGCCTTTTCCCAACAGTATTTCAGTCATGTAGGCTGGTAGTTTCCTAACCATCGTTCCTGGAGAGTTACACCAGTACTAGACAACCTTCCTCCGTGCTAAACTACCAAAGCATCTCCCGGGGATCGAACCCACGCCAGAGAGGTAACTGGATTAGAAGTCATCGACTCTAACCCCTCGACCTCAGGAATATGTGATAATGAGTAAATTTAAGATGTTTAGGTTACAACAAACTTCGTTCAGTTTGGCTAAATAGTAAATACAGGTTTTCGTTTGTTCACGTGGTCATTTTATGGTAAGAATAACTTTTTGTCTCATGATAACACATATCTTCTGTAACACAGATAATTTGCGCCGCGCCATGACAAAACCAACATAGTGCGTTTGCAACCACCATGAATCCAGACCAGCCTGCGCATCAGGATCCATGCTGTTCGTTATCAGTTTCTCTACTTATAATAGGGCTTGTAAGAGAACAGCATGGATCCTGATCAGACTTTGCGGATGCGCAGGCTGGTCTGGATCAATGCTCGTCACAAAGGGAATATGTTGGTTATGTCATGGCACGGCTCAATTATGTTTAAGTCGCTCTGCGGTAATCTTCTTTGCTTCTTTCAACTAAACGTTTTTCAAATTTTTATACGAAACTAATACTAATTCACTTCTATACAAGTTGCTAACAACACTTTGTCTTTAATTTTCCAGGAATGACGGCTCGCCAAGTACACAGATAGTTCTACCAACTGACCGACCGTTTGTACTGGTACGTTACAAAGGAACGTGTCAAGCCGTTAACGGTATGACTGTACGTGACCTGTTTGTCCAGTGGGATGACGAAGATTTGAACAATCATGACAGGTATTACGGGGCACATCCGATGGACGATGGCAGAAGCAAAAACCATAGACTGCATTACTGTTATTATGAAACACCCTCAGCCCAGGGAGCTGTTTTAGTCGGATAGACGGTCTTGTTCATTCAAAACGGTGCTAATTCATAAAAAAAATCATTTTCAAAGTTTTTAAGTGTTGTTTTATTTGGTTTGGTTTAATTTAGGTAGAGTAATTTAAGCATACCAGAATACTCTTTAACCTAATCGATTTCTTCATAAAGTATGGGCCTTTTTGATACAGATTGTTGGAGTGGCTAATTTTCAATTGTCATAAATAAATTTTCAACTCAGGGTAAACATCACTATGGGCATTTATTAAAATCAAGTTACGAACACAAAGACAAGATGTTTTAATTTTAATTTATTTTGTTGTTTTGTTTTTTAATCTTGTTCCAATGAATATGTGTAATGTACTTGCTATGGTTTGAATTTTGAAACAGTGTATTATATAATTCTTAAGGTGATTTCAATAATAAAATACTACTATATTCCAGGCATTCAAAAGCTATATAGAGACTGGATAGAACGGCATGTATGTGTTGTCAAATGTCTGTAATTATCGCTCAAAAATACTAAAAAAAATACTGTGTTTGGTTACCTCTAGCTCTTTGTTATGATAGCAATTCAAAGTAGAGTAGTATAACTTAGTTAACCGCAGTTTCAGCAAGCGGTTTAAGCATTGGTTAATAGCAGTTTCAGAAAGCGGTTTTAAGTAATCGCAGTTACAGAAAGCAGTTTAAGTATTTACCGCAGTTACAGAAAGCGGTTTAAGTATTTACCGCAGTTACAGAAAGTGGTTTTAGTATAACATCGTCGTTTTCCGCAGTTACGGTTTTAGTATTAATTTATCACAGCCACAGAATGTGGTTCAGTATTAATTGATTGCATTTACAGCGAACGGTCTTAGTATTAATTAAAAGCAAGCGGTTTTATTATTTAATTACATCGTTGTTTAAAGCAGTTACAGCTAGCGATGTTGATATTAGTTAACCACAGATACAGGAAAAGGCCTTAGTAATAATTTTAATAATTTACCACAGGTGCTGCAAGTCATACTTAGGTCAAAATAAAAAAGTGGGTATGATTAATTACGATATCCGCAAAATTCAAAATTCTGAAGATCTTTGGAATAGACTATATATAGACTGCCTTGAATATAATGTGCTGAACAACTTGCACCGTGTCTACCAAAAAACGAACTGTTAATGAGTACTATACAGTTTTATTACATGGCGACTTTTGTATTTGAAAGAAATGAAATTAGAATGCAATAGTGGGGGGTAAATTAACATGATAATGTATAACATAATTGTTAGGATTTTAATCACCCCGTCTATGACCCATTGATAGCCAGTGATTGTTCTAATAAAAACATGCCAAACCTTAATTTGTATTTACACAAAAAAATCTCTAAAAAAATGCCTACTAGTACCACGGTCCTTTTTTTTAATCGTAGAGTTAAACTTAGAATTCAGTACACTATTTCATATTGATTGGCCTACCTCAAAAAATATTTCCTTCCAATTATTTAACAAATAAAATAATTTTTAAATTGCTTATTTCAGAGTTATTTCAGAGAAAGGTGAATAAATTTGCCCTGTCAATTATTTCAAGAAAAAGCAACATTCACCGCCATTCTTTCAGAAAAGAATGTTGTTCAAATGTGCATTGTTTGCAATCTAGTTTCCATGTTTTTACTGTGATAAGCCCTCTATGATATATTTAACATGTAATTATGATAGCAATTCTGAATTTAGGAGGCAATGCATGATTAAACAACGTAGATTCCAGGGTTAAATGACATGTACATTAACACCAACATTTGTACTATAAATTCCATGCTTTTTAACAAGGAGTGAACGCATTTTTAAGGAGAGCAAGAAAACATCTGAACTTCATTGTTTTTTTATCTGTAAAAAAACGTTAACTACAAATAAGTCTACACATTATGAATTATAAAAAGAAAAAGAAATCAATATGCTTATAATTTATGTGTTTTTATATTTTCTTAATCACAGATTTCAATGAAATGTGCACAAAGCAAAGGATTATCCAATGATACCCGGTCCGGATTGTTTCTGATAAATACAAAAATGAATCTTGTGATCTTTACTTCCGCCATCATCAAGGGGGTGGGCTCCGGACGATTTATCTTTGTTAAACGTATTTTCGTCGTCCCAACGCACGTAAACTTCGTGCACGCTCATTCCGAACACTGATTGACAGCTTTGTCTATATTTGATCAGTACAAATGTGTGATCTGTCGGCAATAACAGTTTAGTAGATGAAGACCCATCATTCCTGAAAAGAAAGCAGATCATAGCTAAAGATGTCAACAACAAAAATACAAACACTTAAATTGATAAAAAAACGTCTTTTGGTTTGCCATCGATCCCTGAATATCTTTATCAAACAAAAGAAACAAACTGTCATCAGGAAAAAAAACAAATTAGGTTCGATTGAGGTAAAAAGCAAAAGCAAACTTCAATCTGAAGGGAAATGTCAATTTTCCCTGTCAATGTGAGAAAACAACGCTATGTCCAATGTGAAAATACTCCACTGCCAGACAAACAGACAGACATACGGAACACATAGGGTAATAGTATGTCAAGTGATCGTTTCAATTAGGTTGTTAGGTGAAAATGTATGCACATTTAAATCTTACTATACCTGCAGCAGAAAAACATGTTAGTGTTTTTGTTGTATGTACCATCAGGCAAAATACCGCCTGCAGCATTATGGTTAGTTATATCTTCATCATCCCAAAATATTGACCCGCTACTGAAACCTGTAACGGTTAAACAACAATACAGTTTAATGGTTAGTATATACCCACTACTGAAACATCTAACGGTTAAACAACACTGTATGCAATGTAAGAATATACATCCGTCTTACCCTAGGAAGAATCCTATCCATCCTCCCACGTTATATGTCAGAAAAATGTTCATGTGATGAATGACGGTAAAATGTAGAATTATCAGAGATTATTTATAATCCCTTCCCAGCGAAAGTAGATTAAATAATAAAGGAATTTATAATAATTTAAAATAAAAGGTATTGACGAGCATTTACTTGCCCATTATAGCGTTTTTGTTATATGCCGAATGCGCATGCGCGAAATGCAACATCCGTTACTATGGAAAAATCATATTGTATAAAAGGGACAAAAAAGGCGAAAGGTAGAACATATCGAATATTTATTTTCCTCTCTCGGTCTTTCGCCTTTTTCCATTGACAGGAACAATCAGACATGACACGTGTAGTATAGAAAATTGACATACCTGACGGACATGAGCCTTTCTTCAGTAGACAGTAAGATCCCCGAGGCCACTGCTGGTCATAATGACCTCCTGTTATACTGTGTCCACTCGTCTTCATACAAAATCGGGTAATTATATCATTACTGTGAAAATCACCTGTTGAAAAATACACAAATTAATACTAGTGTATCGATCACATTGCATTTCTTCTAAGGCATTGATACAACCAGAGTCTTTACTTGGACTTTCGGCATATTTCGCCATTTATTTAACAAGCATTGTAACGATATTGAGAAAGATTTATCCTGTTATGTAGCCGTTTTCTAAATCATGCTGTGTCATTTTTTAAAACTCACTTCAGTGTTGTTATATTTTCTGGTCCTTCGGGATCATTGATGCCAACACTATAAAGTGTTGAGAATTGAGTGCCTCTCAAGCCGGTGCTAGGGGGCGTGAGGGATGTTGCACTTATACATTATCCCTCATGTACAGACTCAATCAAACCGAGTTTGCAATTCTTATGTTATTTTGTTGTGATTAATGCTTCCGAGGCATCACTTTGTTTCCAGAATTTTTTTTAATGTGAATCCTGCAAATCATGCTCAGAGTGATATACTAGTTGACTTCAAAACTGCGGTGACTTAAGTTAAGAAATACTTACAACAGTCTTGCTGCCAACCCTCGAACTATATACTTCTGTTTCATGACAAATGTCGGCGTTATGGCATTTAACAGTGCTTCGATTTTTATCGGCAATGCGATAATTAACAGCATTGCAATATATAAAGGTGTCATTAGCTATTTGTATTGCAAATTTTATTATAATAACCTGCCTAGTGCTTATACCTGACAGGTAATGTTGAATCCCGGACGAGAATGAATTATGGGAACTAAAAGTGTCTTCTGTATCGAACTTCCTCCAACCCTCCTGCCAGCGAGTGTTGTCACCTGGGCAACCATTAGTAGCCTTCATTAATCCATAGGTACCCAATGGCCACGTGATGGGTACCTGAACTACAGGGCGATCTATAAACATGTGTATTGTTTTAATAAATAAAAGGAGTAAAACTATAACATTTGAATTATAAATTCGATGAACGTGTAATGTGCACGAAGCTAGCCTTAAAGAAGCATTTACATATAAGATTTGCTTAATCTGAATGATCAAGCATTTCTTACAATGCAGATGAGATAAGAAACTATCTTGCTTTTGTTTGAATTGTTACATAACTGCACTTAAAACAGTCTTTGTTTTGGGTATGTGATAAATAGAATAATATATTAGTAGCAGGTTCATTACTGAATGTATTGGACTCGTTGAATAAAATAATACTTTGCTCGCTAGAGGCCCGCATAATATAATTTTATTCAACTCGTTCAATAAATGCAGTATTTGAACCTACACTCATTTTCCTCTATTTCCTTCAAAAACACGTTTTGTTTTCTGAAATCAACTTTGGGATTTAAGCGCCGTTTAAGCTTGAAAAAATTATATCATTTTAATGTAGAAATCCTATCTCGCTCAAACATAAATAGTTGTCAATCTTACTTTAATAATATAAAAATAATATAAGAGAAAAAAGCGGTTTTAAGCGTTACCT
Source organism: Ruditapes philippinarum (assembly GCF_026571515.1). Lineage (NCBI taxonomy): Eukaryota > Metazoa > Mollusca > Bivalvia > Venerida > Veneridae > Ruditapes > Ruditapes philippinarum. The sequence continues at coordinate 28,119 of NW_026854148.1, forward strand.
ATAAGGATATGTGAATATTTATGTGTCGTCTGCGAATATTTGTAGGCGGGATATTGTTGAAGCGCTGATTTCATGTTGGCAAAATATTGAGACATTCCGGTGCTTAAAATACTATCCGGACAGATTCCCTCCTTCACAAGCTCGTCTGCTATCTTGTAACAAATGACATATTATTATGTAGACTTTTTTAAAAGATTTTTGCTGATCATACTTAGATGCTTAACTTATTTTTACAACAACAGATAAATGAATCTATTTTAATCAAAGTAAATACACGTAGTTATTGTAATGGCGCTTTTTAACAAATACTTGTCAAATTCAAAAAAAGTTATACTGTAAATTAATTTCACGTAATTGAAAACAAATCCAAAGATTGAAACACAGCAGTTTGGTGTTTTTTCTTCTCTCTTTTTTGTACATAAAAACAATCATGATTATCAAATATTAAATCATCAATTAACTTCCGATGTCCTGGAGTGTAGCGTCACACTGACAAAAATATGTTGGAATTTATTCAAATTATATCGTGTTTTTTGTTGGAAAAAGATTTTTATTTTTATTGGTTTCTTCCGTGATTTAAACATTATATTTACATACTATACAAGTAAAAAAACATAATATACCGGCTTCCAATATGCCAGATTTAGTGCGTCAGAAATGGATATCAGGTCAGCACTGATTGGTATTTGGTGTAATACAGAACCCATCGATGTTGCCCGGTGTGTTCCGATTGTACTCATCCCAGCTTTACTGTTGGGGTAATCATTTGTGTTTATGGACACTGAAGAGCTAAAACCTTCATAGGCGCCATCTTGTCTTAACAGATTAAAATCCTGTCAGAAAAAACAACAACCCAATTTACGTTCTGTTATACATGTCAGCTGTAAAACTTTAATAACATATGCATAACTTTATCTTTAAAAATTGCAATTTTCAGTAAAATTTAAATGTTTTGTCTAAATCTAAAATAATTTAAATGATACTGTAGACGAACGGAATTTCGTTGCAAGTAAGTTGAAACATATAAGTTTAGGCTGGATGTATCAGCAAAATAAGCAACTTCTGAGTTATAATCAGTGACTTGTATCGCTTAAGGAAACATGGGATACGGCCCAACTCAGCTAACAAATGTATTTTAAAATCAGTAAAAAAATTAAAACATATTTACCGTTTGCTGCACATGCTGGTATATTTGCACGGGCGTTGTTTGGTAACGATCAACAGTCTTAGTACCCAGATCAACACGTGTTACGATACTCTAAAAAATAAACAAATGGAAACGCTTATCGTCCACAAAGTTTACAATGTTACAGTGTTGCTACATGCTAAATGATTTTGGTTTTTTTGTTCTAATGCCAAATACAGACATTCAATTAACAATCTAAAAACGGTATTCATTTGTCATTTGTTATAACTTAAACAATATTGAAAAAAGTAGTCCGTTTATATCAGACCAGCGTCTTACCGTTCCCCATTTGTCTAGAAACTGCATGTAATTCACGAGACCGGAAGTTGTCATCACAGCGGGTAAAGAGCACATGTCTTTTGCGAATTCACGAGTGACAGAAAAGTGCCCTGTGGTGACATTTTCCGTAAGATATTGAACAGTTCCATAACTGCATGTGGTTGTTTTGTCTATGACAACAATCTGGCTTGACTGGTCTAACGTCTGACGCATTGACTCGAACTGGTCGGTGTGTGTAAATGCTTTGTCACTTAGATTGATTGGGTGTGTTGCTGGAGAACACAAAAGGATAGGATATTAAAACACACGCGCACGTGTACGCGCGCGCGCACACACACACACACACAGACACAGTTTTTTTTTAAATATTTCTTAGATTCTGTGTAAGTAACCTTCCCAGCATTCATTTTATTATTTATAAGCTGTTCAGGGGTCATTCTTTAGTTTCAGAGAATGAATTTTAAATGATCAATTTAGATTGATCTAGTAAAATTGTTACAAGACTTTAGTGCAGATTTTCCAAGCTTTGTTCTGGCCCGGACTTGATTGATACACCTTGCATAAACATCATGCGGAAATGCTGGATACACACTTGTCATAGCTCTTTTAAAAAAAAATCTCCACATATGCCTACCGCTTGGTTTGACCGATGTTTTCAGCTCATCCTGATACGCCTTGGAGCCATGTAACATCGCTGTGTATGTTTTTCTATTACACGTGGAATGTTTGTCATAAACCGCTTCCCTCACATTGCTTGAGTTCCCGGTTAACTGATATAATAAATGTATTTCATTTTTCAATATTTAGTGAAGCTTATGTAATGCATATAATGTGAACAACCCGTAATAAATGTATATATTCATGTAGTAGTATAAAGAACATTGTGTATTTGAATTTTTTTCTTTAAACACTGTTAAAATGAGAAGATATTTTCGTACAATATCGATTCATGTATTCATATGCATATATATATTGTTATATAATCTTATTGTTATATGTATCCGTTAATTCTTTAAAAACTAAAATCCTACTTTCTAACTATAATTATGGCATGTGTTTATTAGATAATTATTATACGAATTGTTTATTACATAATAATGACACGAAACGAGTTATATAAGATAAGTTCTGTTCTGTAAAAGTGATTTGAAACAACGCATGTATTTTGATAGAAAAGCTGGTGAAATATATTTTTTTCTGTATGACCTCACATCATATCAATCAATAGATTAATTTATCAAATATTAAAATAAATAATAACTTCATTAACTACTAATAATCATCTCATAATTCAATCAATATATCAATCAACCAATCAATCAAATTGTCAATTTATCATTTAGTCAATTTGAGCGCTGAAACGCACAAAAATGCTTTAAATATAATATAAGAATTCTTAAGTCTTCAGATTTATATCTTATGATAATTTTTTATAGAAATATAAGAAAATGTACCTGAAAGATACGCTGTGACGTCAGAAAGCCCGGGTCCCTCGTGACACCAGGGTTACCTGTCAGGAGATTATAACCAGCGCCTATATACTGGTACGGCGTACCCGTTACATTAGCTGAAAATATTAAATTGTCACAGTTTTCTTTTTAGCAACAAAATAACCACGAGTTCCAAAAGGTGTATGTATTTTTTTCTCATGTCATGTCACATCAAAGACAGACTATTGTCACATTTTTAAATTGTGACATAAAACCACGTAAAAACCGACATTAGCCTCAAAAGCTATCATTTATTTTCATTATATAACATGAAGTGAACGTGGCCAACTCAATTAGCTTCTTTAAGAAGTGTGCATTTTAAGGCTTATTGGCTGACGTCTTCTATTGTTCTCTTAATTAACTGTACATTAAAGAGAATGTACCTGCCAGTGACCAGTAAACGAACTGCGTCGTTATCCTTGTCGTCGTTGTTGTTGTTGTGGTTGTAGGTGTCGTTGGTATAGGCGTGGTTGTAGGTGTCGTGGGAATGGGTGTCGTTGTAGGTGTCGTGGGAATGGGCTTGCTTGTAGGTGTCGTTTGAATGGGTGTGGTTGTAGGTGTCGTGTGAATGGGCGTGGTTGTATGTGTCGTTGGAATAGGTGTGGTTGTACGTGTCGTTTGTATGGGCGTGGTTGTAGGTGTCTTCGGAATTGGCGTGGTAGTTGAAGTTGTAGGCGTTGGTGTGGTTGTAGAAGTCGTCATTTTACCAGTAGTTGTAATTGTGGTTGGTTTTGGTGTCGTAGTGCTTGTAGTAGTTGTTGTTGTTAATGTTGTTACCGCTGCACTTGTTGTTTGAGGAACTGTGAATGTCCAGAAAATACACATTCTTGGTACATCACATTACTTTTTGGACACTGAATAAGATTTTAAACAGTGGTACTTGTTTACTATTAAATTTGCTGAGTTTCATGTGTCAAATATAACGTTAGATGAAAGAAACCGTTTTAAATCAATAGGGATCGAATTACACACAATAATATTAATTAAAGTCAGAAATGGCAGAAATCGCATTATATTAACATCTTGACTTTAAACAATATTCTGACAGTGCAATGATATAAAATAACATACTGAGATCTGTACTTGATGGTTGACCAGGGCATGTCTGAAGCCGGGTTTGTTGACTTTCGGGAACATAACCTATCTAGTAAAAGAAATGATTGATTTTGATAACCATATTTTCTGTAAAAAGTACAGCCCGTGGCCAAAGGGGAACAACTTGTCTTGAAATTATTAATATCAATTTGCAGTTATTTCCCTTGTTATTTTAACGCTAGTACGATTATACACATATGTATATTAATTAAATTTTTCTGTTTTATTTCATGTTTAAAAAATGTAACAATATTCCTATAAATAATGGCACACATCGAACATTTCATATTTAAAAGTCAAACTAAGGGTAAGACTATTATTGTCACTTGTCACTCCACCTTCGCTAAATGTATGGAAACTTTTCATTGTAAAGTAAATACTACTCTTCATACGTGCACACATTCTTATTCACTCAGTCTGTATTATTTTAATATTAACTTTAGCTCTTTATGATAAATCAACATCAATTATGCAGGTAGCAATATGATCTAACAGCATAACGAATTCGTGTTTGTTTTTTTAAATTCAAAATAGTGTGAACTCGCTTTCGACTTTACAATTATGATAAGTGGAAGATTTGATGGCCAGATATGCTGTTGTGTTAATTTGTTTGTAGTTTTAATATGCATCTTTATCATATAGTATATCTACAAAAAAGAATGTACATGTACCTGCTTCTCAAACTGGATAGTGTAGAATTTGTCGGAGTTTTGCTGTATTTGCGTGGTCGGCTTACAGTCAAACTCATACATATACCCTAAAGGTTGTCCGCTCGGGTCTGGGCTCGGGTAAACACCTTGTTCGACATTATAGTTACACATGCAATCATAATCACCAACAACTAATGATGACTGAATAAGGCATAACGTTAGTAGTAACTTGACTTTCATATTCTCCTGAAATAGAATCTGTAGGCATAGTTTCTCATACAATGCTAAATTTCGCGCAATTTATTTTTGATGCACGAGTTTTCACGTGGTATTGTCTTCATGAATTGTAAACGTGGTGTAACAATCACGCAGTTAAATGGTTGTGAAACAAGCTGCAATTCAGTAAGTCTGTTATAGTTGTCGAATGATGTTGTTTTTTTCTTCTTTTCTTTTTCTTTCTTTGTTGGTTTTTTCTTGAAAATGAAAATCAAACGTAATTATTATTTAAGCCAAGATGTCAGACCATCTAAGAATACTATACAGTATAAGATAATAGACGCCATACAAAAATCACGTTGTAAATTTAAAATATATTTCTTTTTGTTATAAGTGTTCATCTAAGTTCGAGAAAACGTTTTTCCCACTAAGAATAGTACAGTAGAAATATACTGTTCTGGAACTAATATGAAAGTTAGGTCAAGCATCCAGACATTTGTATCTCGTTTTATAAAAGTAACAATTTCGCGATGAATTAAGAACAATGTTCTTACCTTAACCTTTGTTGCTCTTTAAATAAACATTAAAACATGACCTACATGTACATACATTATCGCAATATAATCATAAAATCTACTGTCCGCTACATTCCTTCGTGTACAGATGTTTTTATATTTCGAAGTTTATAATCATATTGTTATACCATGACAGCAAGAATGTTCATACTTGGGCAGTTTCAATTCAGTTTGCATTATTGAAAAAATGAGCAATTATTGATCTGCAACCATTTTTCAAACGAAAACTTCAATGTACCTTTGCTAGATATCTGCAATTTAGAGGATTGTAGCAGTGTTGTTTTATGAAAATCTTTTTTGTTTTTGTTTTTACGCATTAAATTTTTATTTAAAAAACGGGAGTCACGTGTTATATAGAATTGACAGTAACTATATATTCATTTTATGATAATTGATCGTACCATATTCACTAAAAATAGTGGTGTGACTCGACAAAGATAAGCTTAGAGTTCTTCCTACTAATAAAATGTAATATCACGAAGGCGATAATGATATGACTAGGCGGGAGCATTTGAACAAGGCCAGCATGGACAGTAATCACAAAATTTCTGGCGATTTCCGTCTGCATTAAAATTTAAAAGTTATCGCAAAAATGTCCGGCCTTTTGGTCAAATCTGTGCCGAAAGCATGAATAGTAATCGCAAAATGTCCGGCTTTTGGCGTCAAATCTTTGCCGAATTCATGAATAGTAAACGCAAAATTTCCGGCCTTTTCCGTCAAATCTTTGCCGAATCCATGAACAGTAATCGCAAAATGTCCGCCCTTTTCCGTCAAATCTTTGCCGAATCCATGAACAGTAATCGCAAAATGTCCGGCTTTTCCCGTAATGCATAATGGTAATCGGTGGTGCAAAGTCCACAGGTTATCGGCGTGGGACCAAGCCCTACCCCCCCCCCCCCAGGGTAAACATATAGCTTATGGTATATGTAATATTTTTTAAGAATAATTTAATTTAATATAAACATGTATTTTGGATGGGTTGAATATAATTTGGTAGTGCGTCATGTGTTTGCTGCTTAAATAAATTTTGAAACACGACACTATAATCTTTTACAACTATCACTAATGTTATTTGACCGTCCCAAATTCAAAGCTGTGCAACAAAATAAATGATTTTAGCTGGTAAAAGAAGTCCGTTCTTCTGAAGTTCAAAGATGACTCGGATATTCTTATATCTATATACTGAAAGACGTGTAAATAAATGTCTGTATCTTTTTTCTCCTCCATAAATGCCAAACTCCGCACTGTAGACTACTAAATAGCTTTAAAGTCAACCCAAGTCAAACCATAGATCGCTCCTGAAAGTCTTAACGATTGAAGCTCAACCTCTGGCGCATTGAAATCCTTTTAGTATACTCAGCCAAAATAAAAAGTACCCGGCATTAAGAATTATCGTAAATTCTGATTAATTCTTCTACCTGTGATAAAGAACTATTCTTTGCTGGCGTGATTTGAAAATTTGAAGTCGCTGCGATAATTCTTTCATTGGAAACAATTACGTGATATCACAAAGGGGTCAATTTCCAAAATCACAGTGAATTTTGTAAGACACAACTGCATTACATGACTGGTTTAAATTGATTGGAGAGGTAAAAACCAACAAAAAGAAACTGAAGATTCGATGAAATGTGCCAGTATCGCATGTGCCCACCATTTTATGCAATGCACGTTGTGATACGGCTGCGCACGATGTTGACGTAACGCTGTATAAACGGCGCAGATAAATTTATCCACTCAGCTTGTAAGGCCGCTGCAAGGTCATTCACAGAGTGCATTGCATAATTTCTTCGAACATGGCGCCTTTACTCGTCCAACATGTGTACAATGGTTTATTTGCTATAAACTGCTTGGTTATTGCGGCTGTACGTAGACGGGCATTATGGTGCGTAAAGGAGACACTTGGACCATGTAACGGAATAAAAGGAAGAGCTTCCACAACAAGAACATCATTTATGAGCATGAATGTTTCCATTAATAACGATTAAGCGAATCTTGTTTCCTCCCATTATCTCACCCCACACTTAGTCCGAAACGGTCCTCAGTGACGCACGTCTCCGCAAAACGCTCTCTCTAACGTTCACGTCCGTCGGCATGGCTTATGCTAAACCGTTTTTCGTCACAAAACAAAATCAAATCCCAATCAACACGTCGGAAGTACAGGTTACAGCGGCACCAATCCAGCCTTTCAGTTTGATGACATTGGGTGAGAATTTGACCGAAGTATGGTCGGTAGCACGAACAGGCTGACTTTTCTGTGACAGTCTGTGGATGTCACCCGTAAGACGCCTGTTGCCCGGTTGCTGCTAAAGTAAGACGTCTGTTACGTAGATGCTGCAAGACAATATAGCGATCATCGACAGCAGTGGACACACGTGGCTTACCAATTCGAGGATGGTCGGTAACGTTTCCTGCGACATGGAATCGTCACCAAAAACGCTTGATAGTCATTCAAGTACAACCAAAGTCAAAGGGTGCAGTGGTTGCTGACATGCCTACATTTGATATCCCTAAAGCAAGGTTTCGTTCATCATTATTTAGCCTTGTTATTTCCTTCGACTTGTTTCAACACAATTTGTTTGAGTTGTGACGCTTTGTGAAAAATTTTGTGTAGTCTGTACACTGACACAGGATATGGATATGTGTCGCACGAAGCGCACGTGAAAAACGATTTTTTAACGAGAACGCATACCGGTATATCACTGCATGTAATATTCAGTCAACACATAAACCAACGATTATGCATTAGCAAGTTTTGTGTTTACACGAAAATAAAAAAGATTTTAGAAATTATAAAACGGGTACTTTTTACTTTGGCGAGTATACATCACAGTACTGTGCTACAGAGGATTCCAACATGAAAACCCTTTTTACCACCGAGACAATTACTGAATCTTTTATAATCGATGTATAGGTATTGATGGCTTTGCCATTAAAATTTGCAAGTCGCAGCTTCTGCAATATTAAATTTTGAACAATAGTTTCAGGTAAGACTGCACATTTTATGATTGTGGCACGATTTGTCAAAGGGAAATAACTAGACTTAGAATATGAACGACTGTTGGATAGTTTACTCCCTTTGCTCTGATCATACAGTCACCTTTTTGTACATAATGAAAGAAATAAGTTGTCACATATTATGCACAAAAACAATTTGTTTAACAACAAAAACTGCTTGTGTGCATAACATTTCTCCTTGTGATAGTGCTAATGTGTCACAAAAAATCCACAAGAAAACAACACATTGTTATTTTACAGAGATTTGCCACTTAAAAAGAACTTTGGGCCATTTCATTTACACATTATTGCCTAGAGGGACAATTGATTGGGTTTTACATCACACCAACACATTATAGGTCATATAGCAATGTTCCAGCTTTACTTGTGGAGGAAGACCTCAGGTGCTCTTCCTTGCATTATTTCAGGCACAAACGGACACCTGAGTAGAGCCTACGACATTCGTAAGCTAGCTTGATAGCTTCCTCACATGAAAATCCAAAGTCCATGTTTGATTTAAACCAACAATGGTCAGGGGCAAATGGTTTGAAGTCAACGACCTTAACCACTCGGCCATGGACGCCCCCCTAGAGAACATGGCCACATAATATTTTGTCATTGAATGTCTATATTTTGCTTTTTTATACTGCTTAATGTAAAGTCACTTTAATTCTAGACTGCTGGAGATCATGGCCTGCCCTTTTCACTATATTCAGTCAATATATATTTTAAAGTCCATTTAAAGATATTTAATGGGGTAAGGGTTAAATGACATGGACTGCAAGGCAACTAAATACATGGAGAGGGATGGTAAATGTTAAGGTGTAAGGTATTCTCTCCAAAGTGTATAAAATTGAAAAAATTATAAAAAACATTTTCAGCAAAAATAAATAAAAGTTATTTTAAAAATTTGTTTTATTTTTTTTTGAACTTCAATAACCATTTTCTAACTGTAATTTCAGATAACACTAACAAGTTTTACTATGTATAGCATTAGCTGTTTCAAATATAACGAAACATTTTTTGAAAATTTCATTTCCTCAAACTTAATTATCAATTTTAACAGAATTGTCCACTTTCATTAGCATTTCTTTTGATGGTCCAATGAATATCCAAAATAATTTCTAACAGTAACTATTTAAGTAAAATTTAAAACACAAAATTGTTGTTCATCTTGTTCTTATTTTAGGTGATGTTGTTTGATGTTGAAGATTTTACACACACTGACTCATTTAAATATTCTAAATATCACATATAAAAATCCTTATGTACAACATTAAATATTCCTAATTGTTCTGTTTTATTCCTCATCTTCTCTTTCTAGTGCTGCATACATCTTTATTACATCCTTTGTCATCACCTGCAAATATAAAGACAACAGGTTTTTGTTGCTGTGCTTTATAAAGTTTTCAATTAATATAGGTTTATAATTTTTAGAAGACATGCACGTCTATGAGGTGAAATGACCAAAGCTGAAAGGTCCAGGAGAAAAAATGTCTGGTCACCTATAAAATCAAATTTTAGTAAAAATAAAGAAAAAAAAGATAACAAAGAAAAGCTTCATTTATACATCAGTTGCCATTATTTGTTTCCCTGCGCAATTTCACAGTGCTAGTTTGATACACAATATTTTTAATAATTCAAGCCTTATATGATGAAGAAATGTGGCAAATATGTTTACAATTATTTTGATGTTTCCAATGTTTGCTTCCCAATGGCAATGAAGAATCTGGGTCAGCTCGGCCCTAAAACATACTCGGCCCCCGAGTCAGCTCGGCCCTATTCCAACTCGGCCCACTTTTTAATTATCTATATTTAGGTTTGGTTTTCACTTTTTATTGTTATTATTGTAATTACTTATAAAACACGGATTGACAGTTTCAGAACTAGCCTGTCGCTTTTCTGATCAGTAGACTTGCGAGTAAAGATAACCGATTGTGTGTCTCACTGTATTTCTGACTCGTAGTATGTTTAACCGTAATTTTAAATACCTTCAGTGTCAAACAATGTGTTGATATGTGTCATATTTACTGAGAGGAAGCTAAGATCACCAGCTTTTAATTGGTGTAACAAATGTTAAAATCGGACATTTAATCGCCCTAAACTAGCGATTTAAGCACGGCTAAATTTGCATTCTTTTGCAAGGGAAGGGAAACAAATCTTGCCTTTTCACTCAATATACCTCGGTTATTTATGTAGTTCGACAGAGAGAGTTTATAAATAAGACAAATAAATAACAATTTATTTCTAAATATACTTTATTTCGACAGAAGTAAAATGTATAACTATATAATAATAATAATAATAATAAGATATTTCTTATTATTTATTTACCTTACAACATGCAAAGCAAAGATAATATGTTATACATATTTTTGTAAAGTGGGCCGAGTTGACCCATGCCGAGTCGGTATAGGGCCGAGTTGACTCTTCTCCGCAATGAATACCTGACAAGACTTTACGAGAGAAACATAAATTTATGATGCTGAACTCAAGGGAAGCAACAATTTTAGGGCAGCCTTTCCTATAATATTGTTGAAATACCTACTCTTAACTGCTTAATAAATAAAAATTCAGGATTGATACTCTTTAAAGTTTTTTGCTGTTTGTTTTCTTTTTTTAGGGGGGGGGGGGGTGTTCTTGTTCTCTTGAGTATACGCCGATATTTACTGATTTATTAGTGTAAGCAAAGATTTTGTATATAGTCATTACCAGTTAACTATATTTTCTGGTTTTTCAAACTGAACTATTCTTACAATGATTCGTAATAATTTTGTTCCATTAAATTTATGTCGCGAAAATATATGACATTACACATTTCTCGACTTACCGTGTTAGCATTTGCTTGGTTGAAGAGAAAGTTACTGGTTTGATCGATGAACCTTTCGAAAAAGAAGGCGCTTGCCATCGTTGCTACTGCAATAGTAGCAGAACTTCTAAATACCATTTGGTAAACTGTGTTTAACATCGACATTTTGCTTGTGTCAAGGTCACAGAAGTGCGGATTAATATTACACAAGTAGTACGCGAGATGTCATGCATGGTTTTATAAAATACGAATAAGAAACATAACTTGCTATGAAACTTTTTTAATATATACTAAATCAACCGATGTTGTTTTTTCTTCCTTTTAAAATGTCCTGAAATTAGGATCTATTTTTTAGCGAATGTACTTCCTGGATAATATTTAGTGTGTTGTAAGGTCACTGAAATGTAAACCAATGGCAAAATTATTTTTGTCATTATAAAGATACATTGAATGAAGATGTGACAAAAGCTCTTACTTCAATTCAGATGTCGTTATGCACTAGACATTGAAATGTTTCGTTTGTTTAATCGGACTTGTTTTTGGACATAATTATATTAATATTTTAGAAAAATTGTTTAAATTTATCAGTTTATTTTTAATCTAAAACAGGTTATTATGACATGAATGTGATATCATTGGTCAAAACATTCAGTATTTAACATGAGTTTCTGTGGTTCAAGAGAAGGTTCACTTAGTGTGAAAGATGGTGTGCTTAGAAACAAGTGCTTTGTAGATGTGATGAACATCATACCCCATGGGTTATTTATTGTAACCAGCATTTTCATTTTAATAGCATGGAGAGAGTCTATTGTGGGTCGTCTGAAAGCCAAAACTTGGGTACATTTTCGATGTCACTCTATACGTTGGATTTTGACCTTATTTTTGATATTGATTAATGCAATAGAAATAGCTGAAGGGTTTGTGTCGGATTATATAGATCCAGATAGTGCAAATTACCATGTGATAGTTCCCCCGTGTTTTTCACTAGTCAGTACAATATTGACTATAGTTCTGTATCATAATATAGAGATGTTTAACTCCCCCAGAGTTTTATTGATTTTAATACCTTACTGGATTAGTGCTTGTGGATTAAAGCTTTTGAAGGCATTTTCTTTGTATGTCACGGGAATAGCACCTGAGCATCTTCGATTGTGGATTACATGGGCAGTTGTTCTTATTTATGGAGCACTTATACTTGTAGAACTTGTTGTACTATTTACTCAAGTAAGTATTAGTTTATATATATTTGTATAGCTGTAATAAGTTTTGTGTAAGAACATTTACTTGATTCAACTCTGGCATCTATTTATCTTTTATCTGGGACATAATATAATCGGAAAAGTAACTACATGTAGAGTTACATTGTAAGCGCTTTGTTGTTCAACTTTTCCTCCAATTTGGCCCAAATTTTGTAAAATATTGATCTTTAAGATTATATTTTGTCTAAAGTAAACAATGTAAATTAAAAAAGAAATATATGCCAACTAGCTAAAATATTTTGATGTCCAGTCTTTTTTTTTATATGCCTGTTTGAAAAACGGGTCATATCATAGTTTCCCCCCTGGCGGGCTGGCGGCATCCAATTTTTGTCCAGAGCATATCTCCTACACCCATGGACAAATTCTAATGAAACTTCATAGAAATGTTCACCACTATGAGGAGCCGTGTCACGCACATAAACCAAGCCCCTAGGTCAAAGGTCAAGGTCACACTAAGAGGTCATTGAAAAAGGCTTGTCTTGAGCAAAACTTCTACATCATAACATGCATAGAGGGATTTCAATTTAACTTGGCACAAATGTTCACTCTTGTGAGGCGGAGTGTCATGTGCAAAATTTAGGTCCCTGTGGCCAAGGTCAAGGTCACATATAGTATATTATAGGGGTCAAAGTTCAGATGAAAATGTGTATTGGGGCCATTTAGTCATTATTTAGTGAGGGATTGAAACTCAAATGGTCATTATCATGACTACTGGTGTGAAATATGTAATTTAGGTTAGTGAATAATAGTATATATAAATAAAACAAAAAAGTTGAAAAGCACAGTCCATGAGTTAACTTATTTAATTATTTGCCAACTGGTTTCTCTTATGATCATCAGGGCAAATGTGACGTCGTCGCATAGTAACGACGACGTTTTTGTGTAAGGTCAAGGTCACTAAAGATGATTGCCAAGGTGACATAGGGGTCAAAGTTCAGATAAAAAAATCACAAGAGATGAAAGTATATCCAGATAATGCCCAGAGCATATCTCCTATATTCTTATCTATAATGCCCACATCTCTGTCAAAAGCTTCTGTGACGGGCGTATATTGCAACAATGTTGCCCTTGAATAGTATTCAAATGATCATAACATGATTTAATGAAAATTTTAAGATTACATATATATAATATTATAAATATTTGATATTGATTTAGACCCAATGCTTCATGATTGATTGACTGTCAACTGGCCAGCAACATAAGACAGCATATTTAGTCAATAGTTTCTTTTCCCTTTAAATTAAGTCCCAGCTTTAATTTAAAAATTGCGCAAATTTATTTGCATAATATAGGTGTACAGTACTATATACAATCATATTTAAAGCATATTTCTAGATTTTTTTTGTTTCACAAGTCATGTGAAGTAAGTGGATATGTATTTTACTACTTGAGACAACTAGTATGGGGTTATCAGAATTTTTTTATTGAAACTCTTGTCAAGTGTTATTTTTTAATAAACCATAATTTATTCATTGTGCAGAATTAAGAAGTAGTGAGTTTTTTATGCATTAAATCATCGACTTTAATAATTGACAATTGTGTGTTTAAATTGAGGTCAAATATAGCGGGCCTTATCTCAATTAACATACATTTTGTAACTGTTGAAAATTCCCTGTTTAACCTTTACTGTGGTACAAATGTACTTTCTGAATTAATGACCAGTTGGACAGGTCATGACACACATTGTAAATGACCATTTTCAGAGTTCTGACACCAGCTGTTAATTGATGTCCATAACTGCTGAAATATTGTTGTAATTTGTTTTCTTTGAAGGCATACAGATTTTCCAAACACATTTTTATTAGCTTATCTGCTTCAAAGAATAAGACACACTATTATGATAATGATCGCTGCATTGTCGTTGTCATTGTAAAATTTGTTGTTGTCATTATTGTGCAAAAACTTAAATGAATACTGTAGCCATTATTATTAATATTAAAAAATTCTAACAGATATCAAGATGAATCTTGGGATACTTACTCAAAGGTGCAGTTGCAAGGGAAGAGGGATACATGTAATTCTGAAAGCTATGTTTATGGAGTTTTACCCCTTTTTGACTTAGAATTTGCCAAACTTTTAGAATGAATTTTAAACTATGAAAGATATCACCTTATAAAGTGGAATACTTGTTTATGATGACTAAGGCACAGTTGAAAGACAGTCTGGGACATTATCCTGAAAGCAGTATTTCTAGGTGTTTTGTCCCTATTCAGCTTACTTTTTTACTTAAATTATTTATATAAATTGTTTATTGATAGGCATTGCCCATCTGTTAGGCATTGTCCTTAACAGATGCATATATACATATATTTACTTTCATTCAGTATATTTCTATATTTCAGCGGTATGCATTTTGCAAGAAACCAAAGAAAATTCATGCGCCACCTGAACTGGAAAGGACTCGTTACTATGCTAACTTTGTTAACTTTTTATCAAAAGCTACATTCTGGTGGGTCAATGACATATTGATAGATGGATTCAAGTCACCACTCACACAGAAATCACTAGGAAAGTTACCAAGTGTATGTATTTTCCAGAGTTCATTTATATATTTATTTATATATATATGAGCCGGGCCATGACAAAACCAACATAACGCATTTGCGACCAGCATGGATCCAAACCGGCATGCTCACCTGCGCAGTTTGATTAGGATTCACACTGTTTGCTATCAGTTTTTAGCTCGACTTTTCTATGAAAAGGGGAGCTATCCTACTCGCCCCGGCGTCGGCGTCGGCGTCACACCTTGGTTAAGTTTTTCGTACCACCCCACTTTATTTCAGAAGTATTACAAGTATGGCTTTGAAACTTACCATACTTGTTCACCATCATAACCTCCATCTACAGACAAGAGTACATAACTCTGTCAAGGTTTTTGACAGAATTATGGCCCTTTTTTGACTTAGAAAGTGTATTGAGCTTGGTTAAGTTTTTTGTACCACCTCACTTTATTTCAAAAACCATTGGAGGTATTGCTTTGAAACTGACCATACTTGTTTACCATCACGACCTTCATCAACAGACAAGAGGACATAACTCTGTCAAGGTTTTTGACAGAATTATGCCCCTTTTTGACTTAGAAAATACATTGAATATGGGTAAAATCCACTTATTGCCTTAACCCTTTCAGATATTGCTTTGAAACTTTTAATGCTATTTCACATCATTACCCCCATCTGTACGCAAGAGAAGGTAACTCTGTCAAGGATTTGTTTTAAAAATTAAGGCCTTTTATCGACTTAGAATCTTGGTTAAGTTTTTAGTACCAGTCCACTTTTTGACTGAACTGTTTGAGATATTAATTTGAAAGTTGGAATACTTGTTTACAATCATGATTCCCAAACATGTCCAGGAGAAGGTAATTCTGTCAAAGATTTTATTTGAATTATGGCCCTTAACTGTCAATGTTTTGTATTATAGGCAAGCACTAAAAAAGTCGAGCGCGCTGTCTTACGGACAGCTCTTGTTCTACTAGTTATAGGGTTTGTAAGCAAACAGCATGGATCCTGATCAGACTGCGCGGATGCACAGGCTGTTCTGGATCCATGCTGGTCGCAAACGCGTTATGTTGAATTTGTCATGGCGCAGCTCATATATTTATCTATTTTATTTGGGAACACTTAAATATAACATATCAAAACTAAACTGTTCATTTTTTCAATTGTCTAGAAAGACCTGAGTAGAACAATTGATCTATTGTCAGTAAATTGGATAGTCATATATACATGTATGCAGTATTTTTATGTTGTTGGGTTTTTTAAAAAAAAAACCCTTGAAAATAGGGAACTATCAGGGTAGCGAAAATGAGATAATTTGGGAAACAAAGTTAATAAGAAGCAAAGAAAAACTCTCAAAATCATATGTATCAAAACATAAATTTTGGTCAGATGATGATACCCAGACGGAGCTATTTAAATATAATATTCTCTGATGATCATCAGAGAATATTATATTTAAATAGCTCCGTCTGTCAGTTAAATTTTGTTAATGATGTTTTTCTTAAAAAGCTTTATACATGTATGCCTAAAAGCTGAGCTTGTTTTCGGGAATGTTCTTTTCTTTATTTCTTAATTTTGGAGGGGGGGGGGATAATTTTCAAGACTAAATTTGAAACTGTCAACAGTTTTGTTAAGATGTTAACCGGAAATGATTCAACACTGAGACATTCAACACTGAGACAGGAAAAGAACTCTTGAATACTGTTGTACATTTTAATTGTTTTGTGATTAGATGTAAGGACCGTGAATGACTTAGCGGTAAAGATGATAGATACAGTCAAGTAGGGCCATAATAACTTGTACTTAGTGTAACTGATATATGTATAAATTTATTACAATGAACTTTGCATGTGGTTTAAAAGCACACTATGATTAATTTTAGAATTTAAACAATAAATCTCCAGAGATGATGATATATGAGCCGCATCACGACAAAACCAACATAGTGCGTTTGCGACCAACATGGATCCAGACCAGTCTGATCAGGATCCATGCTGTTCGCTTACCAACTCTATTACAAGGGGAGAAACTGACATCGAACAGCATGGATCCTGATCAGACTGCAAGGCTGCCTAGGCTGGTCTGGATCCATGCTGGTCACAAACCCACTATGTTGGTTTTGTCATGATGCGGCTCATGTATGTAAAAATGCTTGATAAAAAAAATCTGGTTTTGACCAAATGGCAATTGCTAGATAATGAATTATGGTATCCAACAAAGAGGCTGTGTCAGTGCGTAATAAATATTTTTGAGACAGGTTGGGGCACTTAGTCCATGCAGTGTTGACACTGATTACAAATCTAACGACCATGTACTTGAAGGCTTTAATGAATTCTGAACTCATCTAAATATAGTTTTCATATAATATAGTAAATGAAAAGCAATGGTAAAATTTAAATTAACAAATTAATGAAGTTATGTTATTTCAGACTGAACGAGCATTGACAAATTACAAGAGCCTGCTTCATGCATTTGAAATTGAGCGAGTAAGTACTAGACTTTATGGACAGAACATTACCTCTCAACGAGATTATTTATTCTGAATGTATTGAAATATGATCACATGGCTCCTGTCAGGCCAAGTGGTTTAAGTTGTTGACTTTAAGTCACTTGCTCCTCACGGCTGTGGGTTCGAATCCCCGACAAGAACTTGTTTCTTTTATGTGAGAAAGCTATCCAGCTAGGTAACAGAAGGTGGGTGGATGTTCTCAGGTACCTGCTTATGTCTAAATAATACACGGATTGGCACCTCAGATCTTCCTTCACCAGTAAAGATTAAATGTTGGTTATCAACTGTATTTAAAAAAAAGGTAAAAAAACAAACCTAGGACTGCTAGCTTATTCAAATGAGATAATTATTGCACTGGCGGTACAATTGGATTATAATTAACTTGTCAGACATTAATTAACCTACATCTACATAAGGATACATAGAGATAAAAGTACTGAATAAGATACAAACTTACTCTCAACTCTCAATAATTACTTGTATGTAAATATTTGAATTAACATCAAAATTAAAAGTTTTGTAGAGACAGTCTTTTTATCTTTTTGTGACAAATATACATGTAGCAATTGTCTTACTGGTTTTGTTCTTGACATGCCTCAAAGATACATTTTATATTTCAAAATATACTTGATTCACCTTCCCAAAAAACAAGACCCAAGTAATTATTATCAGTTGAGTCAATGATTGCTCCATCAGTTGACCCATGTCACTCTGTCAGCTGATATTGGTCACTCTGTCAGCTGACCTACATGTAATCTACTATTCTGCCGAAGGAAGGCCCTGCCACTATTTTAAGGTGTAAAAGAGCACACCAGATCTAGTAAATGTTTAAGTCTTATTAAGAATGTAAATTCACTGGTTATACCTAAAGAGTATGAAGCAATGGATTGGTTGTGGTGACATGTTCTTGTATGTATTTTAAGCTGTAATTAACAACATGTTGGAGAAAATTGCATAATTTTTAAAGAAAATGTCTTTAGAAAAGGGTGTTTTTTCTTGATCAGTGTAATAGTTTCATAGAAGACAGAATGTTTACTACACCTCAGTTTGCTCAAGTTGCATTTTCATACCTGAAACTGCTTTTCCTTTAATAAGGGGCCGGTATTGCAAAGAAAAATCATATTGAGATATATTGTGATATTAACAGACATACAAGGCATGATGCATAAGAAGATAATGCATTGTAATATATTGTGAACTATATAAAATGCTTGAAAAACAAGGGTAAGACCTACAGAACCTTGACTTAAAAAGTTAAATGTTGTTTAATATTATGTCCCATTAAAATAAATGGTATGTGAGAGGCCCTTTAATAAAAGATTTGACAATGTGTTAAAAAAGGAATTGTACATGAAGGAGTTTAAACAACTTGTATACCATTTGAAGTCAAGCTAAAACAAGATGACTACAATTCAATCTTTAGCAGAAATTTATTTTTTATTCATTTATTTATTTTAATTTTTTTTGTTCAATATATTGAGATATCAGAAAACATATTGCAAAATGATATTGCAAGATATATAAAAAAGTATTGCAATATTCAATATATTGCGATATATTGCACAACCCTACCTTAAATTATTTTTGTTTATTCCAAACAAGGACAAAGCCACAAAAAATGGTAAACAGCCGTCATTACACAAGATATATCTACGTGCATTCTGGCCGTTATTGTTGCTGGCCGGAATCTTCCGGTTGTGCGGTGATCTGTTGGCGTTTGTTGGACCATGGTGCATCGAGAGTATCGTAGATTACGCATATGCTTTGACTGAAGCAGACGTCAAAAATGCGACTGCGACTACATCTGCTAATACAACTACGGTGACATACTCCCCTGTATCAACGGGTAATCTTACCCTTAATCAGACCGAAAATAAGGTATGCACCTTTTTAGAATAATTATTAAACTGTTCTGTGAAATTCAGAAATTACTTATTTAGAAATTGTACCGAAAAAATGATTTCTTTTTTTTGTCCAGATTGAATTACTGCCAAGTTCATTTTAGGTATTTAGCAGAGTAAAGGGTAATTGTCTAATGATATATAAAGCAGCCCTATTTTATAAATTTTCTTGTTATAAAAGTGTAAAAATATACCAGTCAATTTTTGTTGTTGATTCATGTTATAAATATAATAAATTTTACTTTTTTTCTGGTTTTACAGCTTATAGAGTGTCAGTTTTTGCTGTTGATTTGTGTAATAAATAAAATAATTTTTACTTTTTTTCTGTTTGTTACAGCCTATAGAGTATTATGTGACGGTTGAAACGTTTGCCACTAATGGGTATGGCCTCTGTGTGGTGTTGTTTATTGCCACAGTTCTCCAGCACACCTTATTACAGAACCACCATTATACTGTCATTAGACAGGGTATCAGACTCAGATCTGCTATTCAGGTAAGGAAATTCTTAAAAGGTTTAAAGAAGTCTTAGACTGTCTGTAAGGAACAGAATAATTCATTAATCAAAGAATCCATTTGTCACAGAAGTAGAGGATATTGAGACTTGCAATTAGTATGATTTTATTCAACTCCTTCAATAAATTTAGTATTGAATCTACACGAATATAATATCCTCTTCATGACATATCTAAAATAAGAATGGTAAACTGTCAAAAAAGAGTAATTTTTTCATTGACGCGCCTATAGTGCAACTGTAACATTAGCACGCTTTTACACTATGTTTGTATACAAATTTAGAACGCAAATGATGTCACGTAAAATGTGATAAAGACTTTTATTTTATGTCTCAAAAGCTGTATATATTTGGTGTTCTGTTATAGTTTCCAAACCCTTACCCATTCACCAATTAATAGAATCATTTTACGCTTCTGTTGCTTTTTGGGAATAAGAATGGATATATGAGCCGCGTCATGACAAAACCAACATAATAGGTTTGCGACCAGCATGGATCCAGACCAGCCTGCGCATCCGCGCAGTCTGATCAGGATCCATGCTGTTTGCTTACAAACCCTATAACAAGTAGAGAAACTGATAGCGAACAGCGTGGATCCTGATCAGACAGCACGGATGCGCAGGCTGGTCTTGATCCATGCTGGTCGCAAACCCATTATGTTGGTTTTGTTGTGACGTGGCTCATATGATGATCTTATATGGGTTCTCCAAGTTAAATTTATTCCTGAAAGCTCTCTTTATACCCCCAAAAACGAAGTTTGGGGGGGTATATAGGAGTCACCCTGTGGTCGGTCGGTCGGTCGGGCGGTCGGTCGGTCGGTCGGTCCAGACGTCCGTTGCATTTTCCTTGTCCGGAGCATAACTTTAAGACTAAGGCTTGGAATTCAAAATAACAACACACAATGGTCAAGCACATTGAGAGGAAGTGCAGTGCACAAGAACCATAACTCTACCTTGATTAATTACAGAGTTATTGCCCTTTGTTACTTTTCCTTGTCCGGGGCATAACTTGAAAACTACTGGTTGGAATTCAAAACAACTTCACACAATTGTCAAACACAATAAGGGGAAGTGCAGTGCACAAGAACCATAACTCTATCTAAAGTAATTACAGAGTTATTTCCCTTTGTTGCTTTTCCATTGCTTTTTTTTGTCTGTTGCATTTACCTTGTCCGGAGCATAACTTGAAGACTAATGGTTGGAATTCAATATAACTACATACAATGGTCAAGCACATTGAGAGGAAGTGCAGTGCACAAGAAGCATAACTCTATCTTGACTAATTACAGAGTTATTTCCCTTTGTTACTTTTCCTTGTCCAGAGCATAACTTGAAAACTACTGGTTGGAATTCAAAACAATTTCACACAATTGTCAAACACAATAAGGGGAAGTGCAGTGCACAAGAACCATAACTCTATTTAAAGTAATTACAGAGTTATTGCCCTTTGTTACTTTTCCATTGCTTTTTTTGTCCGGACCATAACTTGAAGACTAATAGTTGGAATTCAATATAACTACATACAATGGTCAAGCACATTGAGAGGAAGTGCAGTGCACAAGAACCATAACTCCATCTTGACTAATTACAGAGTTATTGCCCTTTGTTACTTTTCCTTGTCCAGGGTATAACTTGAAAACTACTGGTTGGAATTCAAAACAACTTCATACAATTGTCAAATACAATAAGGGGAAGTGCAGTGCACAAGAATCATAACTCCATTTTGACTAATTACAGAGTTATTGCCCTTTGTTACTTTTCCATTGCTTTTTTGTCCGGAGCATAACTTGAAGACTAATGGTTGGAATTCAATATAACTTAATACAATGGTCAAGCACATTGAGAGGAAGTGCAGTGCACAAGAACCATAACTTCATCTTGACTAATTACAGAGTTACTGCCCTTTGTTAATTTTCCTTGTCCAGAGCATGACTTGAAAACTACTGGTTGGAATTCAAAACAACTTCATACAATGGTCAAGCACAATAAGGGGAAGAGCAGTGCACAAGAACCATAACTCCATCTTGACTAATTACAGAGTTATTGCCCTTTGTTACTTTTCCATTGCTTTTTTGTCCGGAGCATAACTTGAAGACTAATGGTTGGAATTCAATATAACTTCATACAATGGACAAGCACATTGAGAGGAAGTGCAGTGCACAAGAACCATAACTCCATCTTGACTAATTACAGAGATATTGCCCTTTGTTACTTTTCCTTGTCCAGAGCATAACTTGAAAACTACTGTTTGGAATTCAGTACAACTTCATACAGTCGTCAAGGACATTAAAAGGAAGTACAGTGCACAAGAGCCATAACTCCATTTTGACAAAATACAGAGTTACTGCCCTTCGATACTTTTCCTTGTCCTGAGCATAACTTAAAACGTACTGGTTGGAATTCAAAACAACTTCATACAATGTTCAAGCACAATAAGAGGAAGTGCAGTGCACAAGAACTATAACTCTATCTTCAGTTTTTATAGAGTTTTTGCCCTTTGTTCCTTTTCTTTGTCTTTCTGGACTTATTACAGAGTAATTCAATTAAACTTCATCAATGGCCAACCACATTGAAAGGAAATGCAACATACAAGAACCACAAATATCTTTAATTGCCAACAACCATAACTCTATATTTCAATTCTTTTACAAGGTATTCTGTTACTAGTAACATCCTCATTTCCGAAGCAGTCTTGTGGGGGTATTAATCACATTTAGTGATAGTTCTAGTTTTTCTATATAAAACAAAGAACCACTACATTCAGGGTTTTCTGATCTTCTGATATTTATAACTTGCACCCATATATAAACTGTATAAGTTAATATCTATGCATGTTAAGAACTTAGCAGATTTGAAATTCCAGACAATTTTGCATTAGGAAATATTAGCGAACCGCCAATCTCGGAGTGCAACCGTAGAATGTAATAACAGGTTGATTGGTATTTACGCATGAGGAAATTTTAGCGATTTTCGTCAATTCATGAAATTTGCCAATATTTCCACATCGCTTACTTTACCTTTTATCTCATTCTATTTTTAGACTATGGTGTATAGTAAGGCACTGAGGTTATCAACTCTCACAATCACCAACGGAAAGACAACAGTAGGTCAGATAGTGAACCATATGTCCATGGATTCTACCTTCCTTATGATGCAGTTCTTCTTTATACACTACACCTGGGCAACACCTATACAGGTATGTAAATATTTAATAATGCATACAGGTATGTAAATATTTAATAATGCATACAGGTATGTAAATATTTAATAATGCATACAGGTATGTAAATATTCAATATTGGATACAGCTATGTAAATATTCAATATCCCACCCCAAGTAATTTCTGTACAGGTATGTAAATATTCAATATTGCATAAAAGTATGTAAATATTCAATATTGCATCCATGTGATTTTTGTACAGGTATGTAAATATTCAATATTGCTCCCCAGTGGTTTCTGTACAGATATTTAAATATTCAATATTGCATACAGGTATGTAAATATTCAATATTGCATACAGGTATGTAAATATTCAATATTGCACACAGTTATGTAAATATTAGATATTGCAACCCAAGTGGTTTCTGTACAGTTATGTAAAATTTCAATATTGCAACCTGAGTAATTTCTGTACAGGTATGTAAAAATGAATGAATCTTATGTTTATAATGAAAATTATATGTTTGTACTAGAGATTAATACTCAGTTTTTTCAGAGAAATAAAAGGATAATTACTGGAAAGGTAAGTAAAATAATTCAAGGCCTTTGTATTTATAAAATTTATTTCCTAATCATAGTCATTGAATATAACATTAAAAAATATTTCTTTGAAATACATGTATAATGTTAAAGTTAAAACTAGATTTGAGATTATGATGTTTATTTCATATATTACAGGTTGCCCTGGCAATGTTACTGATGTACTTTAAGTTAGGTGTGAGTGCTGTGATAGGTGGTTTACTCATCGTATTGTCAGCCCCAGCTCAGGTGTATGTTGGAAGAGGAATGTCATCTACACAGAAAAAAGTCATGGTAAATTTTATAGTTTTCCAGCCTTATAAGGCACATTGGGTTCAAAATCTACCAGGAATGATAAATTATTGAAGAAAGCCAGCTGGTGCAAGATTAATGTTGCTAACCATGTACCTGTTTATGAAATAAACCGTAGACTAAGATTGGCAAAAAAGTGTTATTTAAAGCTAGAATTGCATTATAATGTAAGTAGAATGCTGTATTATGAAAATAAAGCTTTTATCTAATTAGAAACAATGTAAGTGCTGATGGTGTTGTGAGGAAACAGGGTTGTTACCTCAATAGCCGCATAATCCCTGCCTCCTCACAGCTGTGGGTTCAAATCCCAACAGGGACTTTGGATTCTTTCTTGTGAGGAAGCTATCCAGCTAGCTTACAGAGCGTCGGTGGTTCTACTCAAGTGCCTGTTCATGCCTGAAATAATGCACGGAAGGCCACCTGAGGTTTTCCTCCACCAGTAAAGCTGGAACGTCCCCAAATGACCTATACTGTGTCAGTGTGATGTAAAACCCAAGCAAACAAACAAACAAACCATCCCTGCCTTGAGAGATAGACATTTTCACTACCAGGCCACATTTATTAATTATGTAATACAACTTGTGTTTAAAAATGTTAGAATTAACTTAATAATTAACTTAATTTGCTTTACAAATTACAAAAGTTAAAAATAAGTGATTTTTAAAAAAAATATTTACTGCAACTGAATAATGTATATTTTGTAATATTTACAGCAACGAGCAGATGTACGTGTGAAGCGCTGTAATGAAATGATTCAAGGTATGAAGGTGATCAAACTGCTAGCGTGGGAATCATTTATTGCCAAGGGAATTAATGAAGCTAGGAAGATAGAGTTAAAGCACCTGCTCAAGAATGCGGTCTTCAGAGCCATGTTTAGTAAGATAATTTACCTATTCTTTCTGATCAATTAACAAACTGATATAGTTATCAGGGTTTTCATTATTAACAGATTGGCGATTCATATCATCGGTTGAAATACTGTTCTAAATTGGTTCTATTATTTTCAGCCTGTAGATTAAGATATTCCCCCTCCACCCTTGGCCAAATCGCCTGTTTTCGTTTGCACATCTGTTGCCTCAGATAAAAATGAAAACCATGAGTTATACATGTAATTAATGATTATGCATAAAACATCACAAGTGAAATTCAGAATGTGTAATATTTGGTGTCAAGTTGATTAGATTTTAAGTGATTTTCATAGTGATAAATTGAAGTGATAGGAAATGCTTAAGTTTATGTTGTTGTTGAATTTTGATATAATGGATGTTGATGGTCATAACTCTGATTCCTGCACCTTGATTAGATAATGCATGGGGGTAGGTAGGTGTGTCTTTCTCCTTGAGTTAAAGGTGGCTTAAAAACCACACATATTACATATATTGTGATAAAAGTGAGAGTTTGCTTGATAGTAACAGAGATAGTAGTCTAACTTTCAAAAAAAACCTTTATTTTTTTCTCCATTTTAGCATTTATTGGCACTGCTGTACCTGCTATAGCAACTCTATTGGTAAGTTTTTATGTAAAATAATCAGTGTTATAACACTGAATTGTCTAATTTAACAAAAATCAGTGTTGTTACATTGTGAATTGTAATACAGTCGACTCTGGTTATAATGAACTCAATGGGACATTAAAATATCGTTTTTAATATTCGAAGTTCGCTAAAAGCGAAGTAGCGATAACTGTCTGACTTGTTAAGATGGGGAAATTTGCCGTAAAAAAGCCATACTCTTCACTGGTTACCTGTGTAAGTGGTATTTTACTACAGCGGTTATTTAATGGTTATTTAATGCAGGGCATTTTATTGAGCAATACATTATGTACATGGTACATAAATTAATTCATGTATTGTTAATGAAGTTCTTACCATTTGTTTTCTTTTGCTATTTATTTATTCTCGTTTGGTTAATATTGCAAACACAAAAAGTCGATTAATTGGCAATTATCAGGCATTTACATCAATCAACTGAGGGTGTGAAATACAAATTTTCCGTAACAAGTAGGAAATTATGTTGTGAGAACATTTTATCAAAATCTTTATTCCCTAAAGCCATAACTAAACTGTGCAATCATTCGATTGTTTAATTAGCAGATAGTGTTATTCGTGTACTGATCCTAAAATGTAATTGATCGCATCCCGATATTTCAATTATAACAGTTTGTTATAACCGAGGAAATTTAAATGTTTTCCGTCATTTGGGGCCTAGAAAAATGGTTCGTTATAGCCGAAAATTCGCTATATTTGGGAGTACGTATTAAGCGATGTGATTTAATATAAATTAAGAAGGAATCTGCCGGGGATATCAGATTTATATCGCTATTAATGATAATTTGTTATAAGCGAGTTCTTTATAAGTGGAGTCGACTGTATAGCGCTGTATTGATGTTGAATTTATTGATGCATTTATACAAACATTTGTTGGTAGTAGAGCAATCAATTTAGCCATCATTGGAAATATTTCTGTTTGTAGTTACACTAACTACACGTTTGTTTTCTTTTGATGAAACCTAGGCTTTACAGGCTTGAATCTAAAAGCAATTGTTGCAACAGTTTTAAACTGTAATAGATAATAGATTCAGTGCCTTAATAGCTAATGTGCTGGTATTTTTAGGAGCATGACACTTTTCATGTATATGCTAAGTCCTATCGTGTAACATTGTCTGTTCATAACATTTTTGTTTCCTGAAAGGTCAAACAACCCTGTGTGGTGGATAGTTGCTTTAATTCATTAATATATTTTCCTTGCAGACATTTGTGCTATATCCGTACATAGAGAAAGAGCCACTGACAGCAGGGAAAGCTTTGTCTACCCTCGCGCTGTTTAATATTCTCTATGTACCCCTCGTCCTATTTTCTGTGATGACATCCACGTTGATCATGGCTAACGTAAGCGCTAAGAGACTTATGCCCTACTTCCTGGCACCGGAGGTGGAGGGACTGCAGGGTTTTAGTGATACAATTAAGACAGGCACAGAGAGTTTACCGGAGGATTTGACGGGAGATCCAGAGGTTTGTGTTTAAAGTTGAATACAATCAGGTCATTAAACAAATACAAAGTAAAATCTGAACAAGTGGTCACACCTGCACAATAGCCTATTTGTATACAACAGTCAGCTGAAGTCTGCCTGTGTATTTTCCTTTAAATGCATTGTGTATAACTCAAGTATTTAAACAAAAACATTAATACATGTAGATGGTTTGATGAATTAGTTGTCAATTTCTACAAACTTGCATTAAACGAGCCTAGGAAAGGTTATTATGCAAGGTTTATAGTTCAATATGTAGACCATCAGATTTGTAATCCAACGGTAACTGGTTTGATCCTAGAACAAAGTGAAATATCTTCTTGACTTTGAATCTGATGTTCAATTGTCTCACATTGTCAGAAAACACATTGTCAGAAAACATATGAGATGTGTAGTAGATCAGTTGCGGAGAAATTTGTTATTTTTTGTCAAGGAAATTAAGTTAGGTGAACTGACAGCCAAGATATGACCAAAAACTGTGTTAAAATCTACATAGAAACCACAGAAACAGCAAACTTGTGGCAAGCTTAAAATAAAGCATAAACATGACATCCAATTAAACTGCTTAACATAAAAGTTTTTTGTCACTTTCATTTAAACAAGCTACAAAATTATATCATTTTTTGCTCTTAATAACAGTTACTGATTTAATATAAATGAGTTGTCTCAAACTTTTTATGGATGGTCACTAGTGTCAAAATACAAACAGCACACCACACACAATCTATTCCTCTATTTTAGCATATACAATTGCATTTACTGTCCGCTGAAGACAAACATGATGGTCTAAGTACAAGTATGTGCAGTTTGGCTAGTCACCACTCACACGCTCCTGGTGCTTTCTCAGCAAGACACTCGAGACAAAATAGCAGCTCTTCCCTACTGGAGTACAATACAGAACATTTGGTAAATCCAGGTAACTCTTACAGTTTTAAAAAATTCAATTTTATTCTAGTAGAGTTGTCAGACTTTATCAGTTTGGTATATAAAGAAGCTTTTTTATTATTTGTAAAGGTTTTGATTTATAATGCACACTCAATTATCTAAATCTAATTACATGAAGGGTTGGCTATAGCTTTCTAATAAAAACATATGAGCTGCGTCAAGACAAAACCAACATAATGGGTTTGCGACCAGCATGGATCCAGACCAGCCTGATCAGGATCCATGCTGTTCGCTATCAGTTTCTCTACTTGCTATAGGGTTTGTAAGCGAACAACATGGATCCTGATCATACTGCCCGGATGCTGGTCGCAAACGCATTACGTTGGTTTGTCATGACGCGGCTCATAGGTTGATAATCTTAACATTTATACGTAGGTTTAAAATAGCATGAGACGTAAATGCACACCATTTTGATTTCACTGAAATAACAAAAGCAAGTTCCAAAGCCAGGTTTCATGATTGACTTAGCAGTCAGTGTGTGAACTGTGATAATGATCAACCTATGCCCCCCCCCCAGTTATAGAGCTAGCCCAGCCAGATCAGGTTACTTTTGTGTCAGTAGTTTGATGTTGATATCTCTTAACAAAGGAAAGTTTGATGGTCAGAATTGGTCAGAAGTCTTGTTATAGGTTAACCCTAAAGAAGGAAGAAATTATGATTTAAGTGTATAAAGCTATATGTTCAGAACTGTTCAATATTTAGTGGAGAAGAATAGCTCAGTTGGTAGAGCCTTAGAATGGTATTCCGAGGGTCCCCGGTTCGAGTCCTGGTCAGGTTGCACATTTTTCTCACCCTGTGACACTTACCTCTGCAAAAATTATATTGTTTAAATTTTCAAAAAGAATTCTTGAAAATGTGCCTGTTTGAAAAAAATATGTTAGTACATGTATATTTCCTCATAAGCAATGGTCAGATTTGAATATCCATCTGAGGGGACCTGCCCATAAGCGTACTCCCGAGGGACGGGATATTTCCATTAGTCAACAGTTTAGAGACTGGTTTGTTAACTGTATGAACATTTAGACTGGTCTTGCTCTATAATGGTTTAGATTTCTCATTATTATTTTAGGCACTCAAATGTAAAATAGATTATATGTATGTATTTTAGGCTGTCCACTGAGATAACCTACCACCATATTTTGATATCATATTATACTAGTCTTATCAATTAGTCCTCAAAATGCATAGTTGATAAAAGCACTTTTTTGCACATAACACCATGTTTTAACTAAAACTGAAGGAATAGATCACATAGAAATCACTTAGTTAGGTGTTTGTTCAGATGTAGATGTTTCAGTTTATATTATTTTAAAAATAGAAATAGGAAAGAAGATTTCAATTTGTAGTCCCAGTTATTTTAATGCACTGGTCAGAAGTGTTGTTGTTTCTACTGTACAGAGTGAAATACTTAACTTGCTAGTTTCAAATCACTTACGTATCGTTGCCCTAGGTTAAGATTGAGACAGGGGCTTAAAATACTTCACTGTAAAAAAAACTATACAGTGAGCTCCCAAAGAATGGTTCTCCCTTCAAGGAGCTACAGTTGTTAATATGACGATCCTTTTGAGCTACTAGTACTAAATTGTTTAATTTGTATCTTTATAAATCTAACTATTACTTAACTTTGAATCAATGTGTTGCCACATCTTAAAATATGATAATTGAAAAAAGAAAAGTTGAAAAAGAAAGAGCAGTAAAGCTATCCTTCTCACATGAGTGTCAGCATAACACAGGAACTATAAGTTGTGTGTTTAACTTTGTGTATTACACCATGCCTCATCAACCCATAAAGATATTTGAGCCGCGTAACGACAAAACCAACATAATGGGTTTGCAACCAGCATGGATCCAGACCAGCCTGTGCATCCTCGCAGTCTGATCAAGATCCATGCTGTTCACTATCAGTTTCTGTACTTGTATTAGGGTTGGTAAGCGAACAGCATGGATCCTGATCTTGATCCATGCTGGTCGCAAACACACTATGTAGGTTTTGTCATGACACGGCTCATCTTTTTTCAGTCTTGCTATGAAAGTACCTGTATTTGCTTTAAGGTTTCAATGAACCGGGAAAGATTGATTATTTGTTTGAACACAAAAATTTCAAAAATTTAAATATCAGAAAAATAAATAATATTAAACAGAAGTATTATATGTTATGTTTTAAAATGTTTTTTTGTTTGCTTTTATGTTTTGTAGAATAGTTAATGTATGTTTGTGATGTTGAAATTGTGTAAACAATGTGTTTAATTCTAGGGTTTCCACGACGACACTCCGGTAAGCGCGAGAGTGAGGTTTTCTACTTTTTACTCTCTCACTCTAGCTTTTGTAGCATGCCCATTAACATTTTTCTAAATATTTCAAGAATGCATTTTATCAAGGCCTTTATGAAGGAAAATTTAAAATATTTTTTTTTTACAGAAATCCTTATTTATAAAGTTTTAGTTTACCTTTTTCCTTATAAAGTGTTAGTTTACCTTTTTCCTTATGGTAAAACATAAAAAATACTGACTATATGAAGTTAAATGAAAAAAGAAAAGACCATCTCAGCTAGCTTTTCTTTACCTGTTATTACTTTCTAAGGTACCTTTGGCTGTAAGTGCTACCCTAAGCTTTAGAAGCAAT
Organism: Ruditapes philippinarum; assembly: GCF_026571515.1. Lineage (NCBI taxonomy): Eukaryota > Metazoa > Mollusca > Bivalvia > Venerida > Veneridae > Ruditapes > Ruditapes philippinarum. The sequence goes on from NW_026854148.1 coordinate 58,739, forward strand.
ACTGCTAGCTTAACTTATGACAAAGTTTTCCACACAAGTGTCTGACTGATAACCTTTCCTAACACCATAGAGTTGTCTTAACTTGTAAAATATATAGCCAAAATAAGGAAAAGGTTATATAAACAAAATAATTTGGAATTTAAGTTTGCATAATGGAAATGTCCTGCTTTGATTTAGAAAAAGGTCTACAGTAAGTTTTGGGGGTATATCGATATCAAAATGATCAAATTAAACAGCAAATATAGAGCATGGTTCTGCATAATTGACCTTTGACCTTGACAAGTTAATATAGTCTTTCACATTCATTCACATTCAGGGAGCTAAACTGGTTAATTGATGTCGTGATGAATTTAGGTCAAGGTCAGGAATGGTAAAATATACATTTTTACACTTTTGTTTACATAGTCTTAATATACATGTATATTGACTGTTGTCCCTTATATAAGGAACATGCCTTTAGGTAGTCCTCTTACTTTGGTTTCAGAAATAGGTCACTGGGGTCAAGGGCACTGTTGATTAAAATAGGTTTTTTACACTTTGATCAATACAGGCTTATTTAATTGATCAATTTCATATTTGGTAGGAACATACATTGGATGGTCCTTTAAACTTGGAGCTATGGGTCACTGGGCTCAAGGTCACCAATGCTTAAAATAAAACATAACTGTCATATTCTCATTTAATTAACGTTAGAGTGAATATATTGACAAACTTTTAAGTTTGGGAAGCATCTATCACCTTAAGTGATATATATTGTTTCTTAAGTTAACATGTGAAGAAACATTGAACATCTTAACAAGTTTTAACAATATAAATGTGATTTTATACTCCTATAGTGCAAACCTTACCCTATGAATTATATATCAGTTAATTTATAAGCTTACACCAGACATGGCCAGAGAGGTGTTATTGTTGGACATTATAACAGACAATAGTTACAAATATACCTCCATGGAAAATTATTCACCCTTTTCTTACAAACATTATCCCCCTGCTTGCTTTGGACCTGTGATATTGTAGTCGTAGACATAGTTTTGTTGTTTATTGTGGGTATTCGATATACTCATTGGAAATTTTTTTTGAGGCATCCATGGTTGAGTTGTTAATGTCGTTGACTTTAAACCACTTACACCTCACTGCTGCGGGTGTTTGTATTCTTTAATGAGAGGAAGCTATCCAGCTAACATAGGGAACATTGGTGGTTCTTTTAAGGTTCATGTTCATGCCTAAAAATAATACACAAAGGGGCACCTGAGGTCTTCCTTCACAAGTGAAGCTTGAAATTGCCATATGACCTTTACTATTTGGTCCATTTTCTGACATAATCTGTAAGTGGGAGCAATATATGTTTAAATTGAATGTGATTTTTTGTTATCTCTGTGTATATATTCGTATATGTTTATTGATAGTTGCCATCCATTTTCCATTTGGGCAACTCCTGCAGGAAGAAAAAGTAAGTCAATTTATGTTCTGTAGGACTATACAGGACAGCTGACAGAGACCTGTTGTATTGAGGCATATTTTGACAAGAATTGGGTCATTGCAAGGTCAAAGTCAGTCCAAGGTCAAAAATATCTTTGTGTTAAGCACTCCTGGTTTCCTTATATTCTAATATATTGACTCCTAAAGTTTGTGTCTTTGCGATCTATAGATTTCTATCAGCTAAAATTAAAAAAATAATGTTGTTAAGATCACTGTAATCTGTCAGGCAAGAAAAATTGCTTTACCAGCACAGAGGTGTCATAATGGGAGGCATGTGTGCGTGTGTGTGTGTTATTTTACGCTCATCTGACAAATATTGCCAGTGTGAGCTAACAGGATCGCAAGCAGTCTGTCATGCATCATACATATACAAAATCCTGTTTATGTATTTCATTTATTTCCTTTAACAATTTAACATCTTTGTCACACTGCACTTTTAACCTTGACATAACTTGGGATATTTCAAAGATAAAGTCCTATAATAGTTGTCGAAATTATTTCTTGCTTACAAGTAGCTTAAACTGTGGTTGCTATGGTAACAATAAACAAGTATTTCCTCTGAGTAGAGCCTCCAGTTATTGATCAAGATGTTTGCTTTGAAGGGAAGTGCCTGTAAAAATTATTTTTCCCATAATGTTAAGGTCACCAAGGTGAAATTCCATTTGGTTTGAAGGTAATTGAAGATATTTCTCCCATTTAACAAATTTCAAGGTCACCAAGACTGAACAAATTCCGTTTGGTTTGAAGGTAAATGAAAAAAGATACTTCTCCCATTATGCCAATGTCAAGTTCATCAAGGCTAAACAGATTCCATTTTATTCATGAAGTAATGCTCACTCATGCATAAGAAAAAAAGTAGTTCCTGATATCATCCAGGTGAGAGTTTAAGAGAGCCATCAATGAGCTCCTCTTGTTTAACATGGTGTTTTTTGATGTGTTTGTACTGTTTTTGTGCCAAATTGTGTGTCTATAGTGTGTTACATGGTCAAGCGCAAGTCCTTAAGCAAATCGTCCTACATTTGTTGTAACCTAGCAACATATTTTATAAATGTATATGAATGGTACCAAGTATTAGAATTAATTTTTATATATTTGTTGTCACTTAGAAACAGTTATTTCCCCAATATATAAATTGTATCGAAAATTAGCGAGAGAAAAATCTATACAATGTGCATTTTTGTTTTAACCTAGCAACAGTTTTATTTTCCAATAAACAAATGTATGAATGGTACTATTACTTAGAATTTAGAATTACAATGTACTTCAATGTGTACAAAGTATATTTTTGTTGTAACTTAGCAACAGTTTTTTTAAAATATGTATGAATGATACCAAGAAGTAGTAATTTACATATTTTTGTCACGATTATTTTGTACAAGTGCATTTATTATATAAATTATCAATGTTGTGATATAAGAGATTGCTATCTATTTACATATGTATTATTTTTCAGTGTATTTTTTTCATCTGTTTGAATATTGTGATATTTAAAACAGACGTAAGTTTTAATCACCAGATAAAAGTTAAGCATGGCATCTTAACTGTGTACAATAATCAGTGCATTTGGGAAAAGTGTCAACAACAAATGTGAACGAGTGTATTTTTGAAGAAAAAAAACAACAACAAAAAAAACATAAAAGATCTATTAACTATATGTTAAATTTATAACTGGAAAATAATCAAATTTAAACAGAAATTTGATACACATAAGATGCAATGCTGTTATGTAAACAATTATCATTCAGAATGCATTATTATCTTGCCAGCCACATAAACCTACCGAGGGTCTTTACAGGAATCACTTTGTCACATCAGTCTGTCTTATAATTCAGTGTCCACTCTATTAGTCCTTTACCTGGAATGGAATGATTTTTGTGTTGCCTACAACAGAGTGGCAACATAAAGGAATAACTTCTTTGTCGTCCATCCGTCTGTGCTAACATTTGGATACATAGATGCCTTCAGGAATAATACTGGTCACTGAACTTTTTCTTTGATCACACTCATTTCTAAATCCCCTACTTGGCTATGTTTGCTCTTATGGGGCTAAAAGAATGATAGGGAGAACAATAGAATAGCCACCTACATGTATCTATCTTAATGTTAGTACATCCTTCAAAGTCTGTCCGTCTGTCTGGATAACTCGAAAACTACTGGTGCAATTTATTCCAAACTTTTCAGGAATGATCAGTAACAAGTCTAGTTGTACATATCTTCTAGTTTTTTTTTGTGGCCATTTTTTTGTTATTTCTAATTACTAATGCAATTTAAGCGAAACTTTACAGGATTGATCGATACCTCAAGTACTTGTGCATATTTAATGGGTTTTCCAGTTGAATGATCCTTGTCTGAGTTATGACCCTTGATTAAAAAAGGTGTTTTGAACAAGACAATGTTGCAGCACTCATACCCAACCATGTCCTTGCTCAAGATCAAGGACAGACTTGAAGGTCAAATGTCAGACAATTACTGTGACACTATAAATCCTTTACCTTGTTAGATTTTCTTCGAACTTGGCCTAAAATGTTCACCTCAACGAGATGATGAGCAGAACCAGTGTTGCTGCTGTGTCTGGCTGAAGGTCAGATCCCCCCTTGAAGGCCATATGTCGAACAATTTCGTGTCCACACTATAAATCCTTTACCCTTGAAAGATTTTATTCAAACTTGGCCTTAAATGTTAACCTCAACATGATATGCTGCTGCTGTGCCAGGCTAAAAGTGAAGGTCACCCTTGAAGGTTATATTTTATGTCCACACTATGAATTCTACACTCTATGACTTACTTCAGTCTTTGCTAAAATGTTTATCTTATATATAAATGACAATTGGACCTCCATAAATTGTCTGTCCGTGAGATGATGGGGGTATTGGTCACTTCTGTGACAGTTGTATCGGTCTTGAGTAAAGATAATAATTTCTTGTAAATTTTACACAGCTGTCCTGTACAATATCACTTAGTATGTTAATCAGATTAAACATATTGTATTCCCTCTGCATTTTTCTTTAACTATTAACAGTACATTTTTAGCCTGTCTATTTGTAGAATAGGGAGAGCTGTTGTACTCACCCACGTGTTGATGTCTTACTTTAGTTAAGTTTTTGCTTGCAAGTAAGTTTCTCTAAAACTACTGAAGGGAATGGGTTGAAACTCCACGTACTTATTTGATAGCATAATAGGAGGTCGCTATCCAAGGCCCTTAGTTCTAACATGAATTGTGATAGAATTATGGCCCTTTTAAATTAGGAAAATTCTACATTATCCATTCTTGTTTTACTTTAAAACAGGAAATTGTCGAGCATGCTGTCATATTGACAGCTCTTTTCATATTTCGTCACTATTATTGTTTTTCAAAAGTTTAAGCATAAAGAATTTCTCATGGAGATTTTCATCTTTTCCTTTGGGTTAATTAACACCTCTTATGGTTGATTAACACCTCTTCATTATCTTTCCTGCTAATTTAATAATATAGTGACCATATCCAATCTTGACTATCCACACACAACAAAACAAAACAATTAGGAGTGCTAGAATAATACAAATTTTACTAATGTGAAACCATCTTATAGAATCTATGTAGTAATTGAAATTGAAAGGAAATAATTTTTTGTGATTTTTTTTTTTCTTTTTTTTTTTTATCGATTTTTTTGTCTTAATGTACATTACTTGTGTCATTAACTAAATATTGTGCTTTATTACTTTTTTTATAATTTGAAAATTTTTGGATTATTGTGATCTAATATATTTTTTATAATTTGAATTTTTTTTGTGAAAAGAAATATTTAGATTTTTGTTTATTAGCAGCAAAACATTTTCATCACAGAAGTACAGTAACTGACTTTGAACCAACCACTTGCCCCTCACCCCTGTGAGTCTGAATCCTGCCTGGGATTTTGGGATTATTTCATGACATTGTGTTGAAGCTTACAGAATGTTGACGATAAAAAATCTACTCCAGTTGCTCCTGTAGTATTTGATAATAAACAATAAACAGAGGGGCACTTTATGGTTTCCTGCACCAGTAAAGTTAGAAAATCCCCATATATGACCTTAACAGTGCACATGAAAAAGAAAAAACACCACAAAAAAAGCATTTATCTTTTGAAAGTTTTAGTCATCATGAAGAATCACTGTTCACATTAAAAGCATCATCTAGGTAAATTGTTATTCAGGGGTGATTGAATTGCCTTGTTTTGTTGAATTTAGACTCCCAGTTATTTCAAGATAAAAATGATAAAAATAACAAGCTTACAGTATTATAAGAGATTGTAATGGAGACACAGTCTGTTCGAACTACTTGTTGCATAGAAAAGTAATTATTACCAAAAGCAATGTAATGTTGAACCATGAGTTAATCAGATATTACTTAAATTTCCAATTATTTATTATCGTAACCATGATAGCACCTTTGCACATAATGCCTGCTTTTATACAATAAACAGATTTATTCATTTTATTTTAACTTCTTTATGAAACATATTAATATATGTATAAAATGTATGGGGTAAGAATAACTTTAAAAATCTTATAATATTATCTGGTGCAAAATTTTGGCTTAAATTTTGCCATTTTGATGTTTTATTTTTATGTTAAAACACAACATGCTTTTGTACATTTCCTGTAGTTCAATTAAAAAACAAGAAGAAAAAAACGAGAAAAAAAAATGTATACCAATGCATTATTTTATTATTTTTTCAATATTGTGTATTTTACCATGTTTTTTCATTTTATTTTACTATATTCATTTCAACTAATTATACATGTCTGTAAACCGTAACAAAATAAAGAAATAACATTTAAAAACAAAAAAAAAGAGATAATTTCAATTAAAAAGAAAATGAAAAAATCAAAATCATTTTTTTTTTTTAAAGAAATTATGATAGATAAATAAATTATACACCTATTGTTGATATGAATTTTTGACAGAGGACTTATTAGATTAAATAATTATTGACAGCATAATCATTTTCACCTTGCTCATCATGCTTTAATGTCTTTAAGAAACAAACACATTTGTCTATTTAATATACCCGGTTAACTATAATTACTTAATAGTTATTTGATAGGAAACATTAAATGATTTTGGACTCCTGTAATAAAAAATTAAAATTTTTTATATTTTAGCGATCACATTATCAGCCGTGGGTGATCATCATCATCACCATCACCGCCGGCGACAGATGAGCGGGGTGTCTATAGAAGAGCTTCAGGAGTGTGATCCCCAGTATGCTGTAGAGGTGTCCGGTGGGGCATTTTCCTGGGATCTGGAAACAAAAGAGTTAGCCCTGAAAAACATTGATCTTCAAATACCAAGTGGTACGTTTTGTTTTACATTTTAGAATAAAACAAGATTGATATTTTTTATGCCCCCGCCATGTAATGGCCGGGGCATATAGTGTTACCCTGTTCCGTCATTCCGTCCTTCCGTCATTCTGTCATTCCGTCATCATCAGTTTCCGTTCATTATCTTAAGAACGGTTGCACATATTCAACTCAAATTTGACATATGGATATGTCATGAGAAAATACAGGTCAAGTTCGAATTTGGTCATGGTTCGATGATTTTTGGCAGAGTAATGCCCCTTTTACTTTGAAAATAATATGAAATTTCAGTTTCCTTTCATTATCTCCCCAACGGTACAACACATTCAACTCAAACTTGACATATGGATATGTCATGAGAAAATACAGGTCAAGTTCGAATTTGGTCATGGTTCGATGATTTTTGGCAGAGTTATGCCCCTTTTACTTTGAAAATAATATAAAATTTTCAGTTTCCGTTCATTATCTCCCCAACCGTACAACACATTCAACTCAAACTTGACATATGGATACGTCAAAGGAATGCGCAGGTTAAGTTCGAATTTAGTCATGGTTCAATGATTTTTGGCAGAGTTATGCCCCTTTCACTTTGAAAATAATATGAAATTTACAGTTTCTGTTCATTATCTACCCAACAGTGTTACATTATTCAACTTAAATTTGACATATGGATATGTCAAAGGAATGGGCAGGTCAAGTTGGAATATGGTCATGGTTTGATGATTTTTTGGCAGAGTTATGTCCCTTTCACTTTGAAAATAATATAGATACATCTTAGGAATAAGCAGTTTAAGTTTGAATTTGGTTGTAGTTCAATGATTTAAGACAAACTTATCTTTCCTGAATGTTGGAAAAATTTTGAACTTTCAGTTTCAGCACTCTTACTTTTAGCCATTATTTTGGCTACAAATATGCAATATGCTATTTTTAAAAGGTTTAGACTGAATAGTTTCAATGCCTTGAACATTTTATGAAAATGGTTTGTGTTAACATTGAAAAGTTTTAAGGGCTTTAAACTTAAAATGAAAAAAATAATTAATGCACCATCTGAAATTTTGGCTGCATGCGGGGGCATCCGTGGCATGATGACACATTTCTAGTTTTATTATCATTATTAGGTAAATAAGGCAATATGATTTCAGTTATAATATATTAATTTTTAAATGGTTTATAGATATATAAGCAACACTGAAAGTATTTTCAGTTTTAAACCATTCATATTACCTCATCTGGCTTTGTTATAACATGGAACCTGCTGGATTGTATAAGGGATTGCCCAGCTTTCAATTTGGAACAGTCCTAAGTTTCAGGGAAAATGTATAAACCCCCGCCCCCCCTATATGGGGAAGGTAAAAATGGATTGTGAAATTGATTAGCCAATATTAAATATTAAAGTGCCAGTACATGTAAACGTATTATGATGTATTTGACTGATATATTTCAGGGAAGTTAATTATGGTGGTCGGTACTGTTGGCAGTGGTAAATCATCACTATTATCAGCTTTATTAGGAGAGATGTTGACAGTGACAGGCAAAGTTCAGTGGTGCAGGTAAAATTATATATATTATTATTATTATTATGATTTTGGAAAAATATCAATGTTTTCACTGAGATTTATGGGGAGATCGTTGATAAATGTAACTATTTTTTAGGGAGATGATGAAAAATAAAAAATTTAAGTTTATTTGATAACATTTTCTTGTTTTAACATGTTGCTTTTACTGATGCTTAGTTAATGATTACACGAGATAAAATCACCATTTTAAACTGGCTTTCATCTGACCTCTCACAAACATCACGGGAACATTTTTGATAATTGGAAACTACATCCTTTATGAACACTTTTGTCTAGATTTAACTTTAATTCTTTTCATGTGAAGAAGTGAAAATTTATCCTTAAAGTTTGAAATATATATTTTTTTTCAGGAACGCCAGTATTGCTTATGTTTCACAGAAACCATGGTTACTAAACAAGACATTGAAAGAGAATATTCTCTTTGGAAACTCATACTCATGGAAGAGGTGAACATTTGATTTCATTTGTCAAGTATTGGAGTAACATATTCATATTGGAGTAACATATTCATATTTATCTCTTCTTTTGTAAGCAACTAAATATCCTGGTTATTTAGCATTCAAATAATTGAGAAAATTGAATATATGACACAAAAAATCTCAAAAATTGTAGCAAATTGTTAATAGAAAATTTAAAACCAAAAGAGAAAAGGAAGAAAAAGCAGATAAGTTAATTGCAGTCAAACTAGAATTTTCAAGATTTGTTTTTCCTTTCTTTAATATATATCATTGTTGTAAATAGAAAATTTATATGAAATTTATTGAAAAATTAATCTGCATGTATAATATACATGCTAAGAACTAACAGGAGAGGGATACGTCAATTCCTAGAATTGTTTAATATCAAAAAATTTAAAAAAAGGTTTAAATGAGAGTGTATGGTTTTGAGATGTGATACTAGGGTTTTATATTACAGATTTCAGAAAGTGATAGAGGCATGTGCATTACAGCCTGATATAGACAGTCTTCCTGCCGGTGATGCTACAGAAATTGGTGAAAAGGTAAAACACACACATTCATATGTTATGATCTACAGTAAACCGTTTCAGCTTTTGTTTATGTAATGAATCTTAGGAAAAGAAGCAGTTAAAAGTGTTTTAATGCCCCCGCCAAGTAATGGCCGGGGCATATAGTGTTACCCTGTTCCGTCCTTCTGTCATTCCTTCATTCTGTCATTCCGTCATCATCAGTTTCCGTTCATTATTTTAGTATCGGTTGCACACATTCAACTCAAATTTGACATATGGACATTTCATGGGAAAATACAGGTCAAGTGCCAATTTGGTCATGGTTCAATGATTTTTGGCAGAGTTATGCCCCTTTCACATTGAAAATAAAATGAAATTTACAGTTTCTGTTCATTATCTACCAAACAGTGTTACATATTCAACTCAAATTTGACATATGGATATGTCAAAGGAATGGGCAGGTTGGAATTTGTTCATGGTGATATCCCTTTCACTTTGGAAATAAAACAGATACATCTTAGGAATAAACAGTTTAAGTTTGAATTTGGTCGTGGTTCAATGATTTTGGACAAACTTATCTTTCTTGAATGTTGGAAAAATTTTGAACTTTCAGTTTCAGCACTCATACTTTTGTGGAAATGTATGTAGCCATTATTTTGGCTACAAATATGAAATATGCTATTTTCAAAAGGTCAAGACTGAATAATTTCAGTGCCTTGAACATTGTAGGAAAATGGTTTGTGTTAACATTGAAAAGTTTTAAGGGCTTTGAACTGCAAATGAAAAAAATAATTTGTGCAAACAAATTTGGAACTAAATATTATAACATCTGAAATTTTGGCTGCATGCGGGGGCATCCATGGCATGATGACACATTTCTAGTTTTTATGTAGAAATTAATATAAAATGTGACAGATTATATAGTAAATCTGTATGGCTGAGTAAGATTGTTTTAATTGAAGTTTACGTAGTAAACGCGGTTTATGCAAGATCTAAATTAATTCTACTTTCGATTTGATGTTTACATTGTCGGTACTTGACCTATATCCGGTTTCTAATACCACGTGACTAAATTCAGCTCCTTTATCAACAAAGTAGGACCCGCATCAGCAGCAATATGTATGCAGCCTCGGGATTAGGCTCGTAAGCCAATACCAAGAAAGAAGGAGGCATACTGGCTCGGACTACACCAGACTTAATGGTTTTAACATGTATTATGTCTTATTTCCAGTTTTAGTCATATTTATCATATAATCATTCATTTGGTCTGATGTTTCTTAGCCAGTTATGCCAAAATTAAAGATTTATAAGTCTATCACTTGTTTCGTGGTTTTAATTTGATTGGGTATAAATTGGATTTTAATTGATTTGTAATTTGATATATTTTCAGGGTATAAATCTAAGTGGTGGTCAGAAACAGCGAATCAGTATTGCTAGAGCTTTATATTCTACTGCTGATATTATAATCATGGTATGTTATACTCAATATTTGTTTGTACTGTGTACAGTGACAGAATACTTAAAGGTTGCCTTATAGTGAATAATATATGAATTGAAATTGGTCAATAGTATCATAGTTTTACTAGACATTTAATGAACATATTACCTTGTCATATTTTCATTGTATGAGCTCTTCGTCACTACATTTCGGCTTATATTGGCAAATCGTTTCAACTTACATTTAAAAAGGGAGAAAAAAAATTAGCTTAATGTTTTTCTTAACATGTTAATAGTAGTATTAATTGGATTATAAAACTTGTGAACTAAACGTATGTCAAGTGATATCCGATATTCTATTTCATTTCAGGATGATCCATTATCTGCCCTTGACGCCCACGTGGGTCGTCACGTGTTTGATGACGTGGTCATGAAGAAGTTGATGAGGAGAAAGAAAACCGTTATACTAGTCACACATCAACTTCAATACCTTAACTATGCACATAGTGTAAGTCTGTTTATCACATAAATCATATAGTGTTAGTCAGTTTATCACATAAATCATATAGTGTAAGTCAGTTTATCACTTAAATCATATAGTGTAAGTCAGTTTATCATATAAATCATATAGTGTAAGTCAGTTTATCACATAAATCATATAGTGTCAGTCAGTTTATCACAAATCATATAGTGTAAGTCAGTTTATCACATAAATCATAAAGTGTAAATCTGTTTATTTAATAATTCGGGCGCAGGAGTGTAATCAATCCATTTTATAAAAACGATATTACGCAAGTATAATAACACGTTGACTTGACATCATTTGCATTATATATGTAACTTTAAAGGCCCTGTAAGAGAAGGTGATATCCTGGAGTCCAGAAGTTTACGATAGGGTGAATGCTGTTAGTGTTACTCTATAGGTGGTCAATAAAAACCGTCTCTTTCGGACATTAAACTTCATTTTTATGGACAAGGCGGCGACTATATGCTCCCCCGAAATTTTTTCGGGGAGCATATAGTCGCCGCCTCGTCCGTCCCTCCGTCCGTCCGTCCGGCTGTCCGCACTACCGAATAGGGATAGGGGGCCATATAACTGTAAACAGAACAAAAGAGAACAATAGAAATCATTCTGTAACAATAGAGTAAGGGGCCATTGGCCCTTTATTAAACAATAGAAAATAACAAAAGAAATGGCCCTTTATTCCATTTCGGCCGGACGTCTGTCCGTCCGTCCGTCCCCTTTTCTTGTCCGGGACATAACTCTAAATGTATAATAGGTATCAACATGAAACTTTGTAGGTAGATAGATCTCATTGAGTAGGTGTGCAGTGTACAAGAATGGTAACTCTGCCTTGCTTAAGTTTTGAATTATCCCCCTTTGTTTATTTTTACACTTTGAACTTGTCCGGGACATAACTCTAAATGTATAAGAGGTATCAACATGAAACTTTGTAGGTAGATAGATCTTATTGAGTACGTTTGAAGTGCACTAAAAATGTAACTCTGCCTTGCCTAATTTTTGAATTATCCCCCTTTGTTTATTTTACACTTTGAACTTTGTCTGGGACATAACTCTAAAACTATAAGTGGTATCAACATGAAATTTTGTAGGTAGAAAGATTTCATAGAGAAGGTGTGCAGTGCACAAGAACCGTAACTCTGACTTGCCTAATTTTTGAATTTTTCCCCTTTGTTTATTTTGACACTTTGAACTTTGTCCAAGACATAACTGTAAAACTATAAGAGGTATCAACATGAAACTTTGTAGGTAGATAGATCTCATTGAGTAGGTGTGCAGTGCACAAGAACCATAACCCGTTTTGCCAAATTTTTTAATTATCCCCCTTTGTTTATTTTCACACTTATAACTTTGTCAGGGACATAACTCTAAAAGTATAAGAGGTATCAACGTGAAACTTTGTAGGTAGATAGATCTCATTAAGTAGGTTTGCAGTGCACAAGAACTGTTACACTGCCTTGCCTACTTTTGGAGTTATTGCCCTTTGTTCATTTTGACACTTTGAACTTTGTCCGGGACATTACTCTAAAATTTTAAGAGATATCTGAACATGAAACTTTGTAGATAGATAGGTCTCATTGGATGGAAGTGCAGTGCTTAAGAATCATTACTCTGCCTTGCCTTATTTTGAAGTAACTGCTCTTTGTTTTATTTTTACTTTTTGACTTTTGTCCGGGACAACTTTAAAACTATTAGAAATATCAACATGAAACTTTGTAGGTAGCTAGATATAATTGGATAGAACTGCAATGCTTAAAGAACCTAAACAAAGCCTGGTCTAATTTTGGAGTTATTGCCCTTTGTTCATTTTTACACTTTGAATTTTACCAGGGACATAACTCTATAGATAGATAGATCTCATTGAATAGAAGTGCAGTGCAAAAAAAGCATAACTCTGCCTTGCCTACTTTTGGAGTTATTGCCCTTTGTTCATTTTTTTATACTTTCCTGTGTCCAGAACCTTCTCGGGGAGCATCACCCTGTTCAACCGGTTCTTGTTTTAGATATACAATGTATAACAAAAAGAATATATTCTTGTAGATTCAATACTAAATTTATTCAACTAGTTGAATAAAACAATATTATATTGTTTTATTCATCTCTTTCAAGAAATTCAATATTAAATCCACATTTACTGAATGTCCTCTATTTATCATATGATATAAAAGACATGGTTCTTTGCTAGACTATAAATAAGAATAATAAAAGCTATCCATGTCTGTGACACACTTTTAAGTTTTTGATCCATCAACCTCAAGTCTGCTGCCTGCGACTAGCCTTGAAAAAATATTATTATAATCTGAGCAGGGCTTCAAATGATGGTCACTGAGTTTAGAGGCATCTTTAGCCATTATACCACCCATCCCTATCTACAACTTTTCCAAAAAGTTATCAGAATTATTCAGGATCTTTTATAATTATATGTTGCAGATACCTAACATTAACTTTGCTAGGGTATCTTGTAAAGTCTTATATGTGTCACTAAAATTATCATATTTGATGACAATCTTGTGTTATATTATTATATGTTTAATAATACAGGTTTTAGTCATGAAGGATGGTGAGATAGCATGTCAGGGTAAATTAACAGAGGTGAAAAAGACACACCCAGATTTGTATGAATCCTGGAGAAAAGCTCTCAAAGATGCCAAGGCAGCAGAGTCTGTGTAAGTTCTTTTCTACTTTCATTTGTGAGGTTACACCATTGCAATTGAGTCTAATGGTCATTTATCTCTGAAAGCTGATTAGAAAAAAATATCATGATGTGGGATCAGTAGTCGGTCACTCACAGTTAAATTAAAAGATCTCTACTCTGACCTTTTACTTGAGTGACATTAGATTTATCCACAAACTTTCACATGTGCTCTTTTGTTAACAAATATGCTGTGGTGAAAATTCTGATTGTAATCCACTTAAATGATAATTAGAATTAGACAGGTTAGGGATATAATTTGTCTGCATTAGTAATTACTGGTTAGTTATCCTGGAAAGCAGGTTAGATGGACTGTCAAGCAAAGATATGACCAAAAATGTGTTGAAATTGGAATAAAAAAGATACACCAACTTATTACTATAATCTGTTACAGTGATAGTGGGAATATTAAGCCTTTTCAACCTGTATAACTCTAGTCCAGTCTGCTTACTGATACAATCTGATCAGGTCCAATCCTTACATGTTGCTGAAATTCCTACATTTTGATATTAGAACCTCTTACACATGATTAAAGCATGACAAATTCACTACATAAATCGAGTTTGTTTCCAGTACTTTATTGTGTTAAAATATATGCACTGGTGTGCTATACCATATTTATGGAGCAGCAAAAGTGGCACGGGTATGTTTTATAATGCAAGGTGATGAAAGGCGTGATTGTGTTATTGTTAAGTTATTGTATTTGACAGACGTAAGGATTCAGAAACACTAGATGGAACAATAGATCACCTACCTGTGAGACAGTTCAGTGAGATTAGCCAGAAGAGTCAGGTTTCTATAGAGGAAGATCCTGTCAAAGAAAGTAATGGCAAGGTATGATTGCTCTTCTTTTGTTATAAGAAAATGTGTAATATAATTTATATATGTACAAAATTTTGATACATATGACTTTTTTGTCTTTGTTTGTATTTGATACTTTGACAATAATAAACTAAACATTGTATACATGTTATATCTTCATAATATCAAACAACATATTGCATAGTTCAATTAAATATTAAATTTGCACTTTCCATAATGCTTTGACAACATGTGTACATATTCCCTTTTATATAGGTTGCAAACGTTGATTCCCAAACATGTTATGGCTATGTCAGGTATAGAGTGATGCTATTGTTTGATTCGTTAGTTTTAGTCAGTAATGTCGTCAGTATACTTTGATCAGACTGGGTTATTATTTGTATGTATAAAGTTATTAAGACTATTATGCTGACAGTTACAAGAAAACTATACTTTTATATAACCAGTTGTATGAAAATTAGGATATTTGCTAATATTAATGTTCTAACACACTACACACCATTCCCCTATCAAAAAGATAGGACAATCAAGTGCATTATTACACGATATATGCACAGCATAAAAAAAGAATGCTTATACATCATTTTATTTTATGCTTTTCAGTGGATTACTGATTTATCTGTGAAAATTATATTTGATAATTTCACAGTGAAAATTATCAAAATATAATTTCACTTTTTTCAATGACAAAACTACTTTTATAAGATTTTCCCCATGTGGTACCTCAATTTAATTTTTACTGACAATTCTGACAATATCAGGCTGTTAAAAAAAATAGCAAAGCTGAAATAGATAAATAACTAAAATGTCAAAAGAAATAAAGAGATAAAACTTACTTCTATTCCTTCAAATTCCAATCACAAAATTTTGTCTCTAAATTTTTTTGTTTCGTTTTACACTCTGAAAAATACATTCCTTCCCCATGCTAAACTGCTCTTGATGACATTTGGGCATATTAAAGTATCCTACGAGCAATAACTGCCGTATGCTTTATGAAAAATTGAAAAGCATTGACAGCCATCACTCGTAAAATAAGTAAAACAACCCAGCGTTCCTTACAATGCCTTAGCATTAAGCTTCCAAATTTTCCATTTTCCTAGCTCCTTTTCTGAATGTTTTCACTTCTGTCAACACTTATTTTTTGTCTGTTACAATCCTCAAATAAGTTTTCTTTCTTTTAAAAAGGTGTATGACTAACAAATCCAAATTATATCCTTCTGAATCTTACACAATTATTTTCCTCCCATGAAAAACACAACTTTAAAAAATGGCTGCGGCTTACATTTTACAAAGCCAGGTCTAATATAAATTCGCATTAAGTAACAGAAATATAGATGGATGGTTGGACTTTTTCTCCTACAAGAATTGTTTGTTTTTATTATTAAAACAAGCGATCATTCATATTTTTTTAATAAAATGAATAAATATCACCGTCATTTAACCTTGATTGGCGGACTTATTTCCCAGCTCAAGACTTCTTGTTTTTAATGAGAAATTCCCTCTAAATGGGGCTCTCCATGGGGAAAACAGATTTTAATATTAACGTTAAAATTATGGAAATTTCGTTTTAACTTGTTTTAAAGCATAAAATAAAAAGAAAATTTGTCTGTTTGTTGTGTAAGATGTAATTCTATTTCATCTACGCCACTCTTGAGAATACTGTTTTTAAAGCCCACTCGATGAAATAAAATTTCATCTTACACACAAACAAAAAAATATCCTCTATATCATATGATGTCAGATATGACATCAATAAACCAAATGATGTCGGAAAATAACTTCATCCCTGAATGTAGTTTGACATGTTTTTATCAATTTTCATTTCTTATAAAATGGGCCATGTATTGTGAAAAAAAAACTTATATTATTGATAATAATGTTATAATAAGGTGTGGGAATAATTTCAGCTGTCAACAATAAGTGTACCAGAATGTTATTATAAGGTTTTGGAATAATTTCAGCTGTCGACAGTTAGTGAATCAGAATGTTATTATAAGGTATCAGAATAATTTCAGCTGTCGTCAGTTAGTGAACCAGAATATTATTATAAGGTATGGGAATAATTAAAGCTGTCAACAGTTAGTGAACCAGAATATTATTATAAGGTATAAGAATAATTACAGCTGTCGACAGTTAGTGAACCAGAATGTTAATTTAAGGTATCTGAATAATTTCTGCTGTCAACAGTTAGTGAACTAGAATATTATTATAAGGTATGGGAATAATTTAAGCTGTTGACAGTTAGTGAACCAGAATATTATTATCATAAGGTATGGGAATAATTTGAGCTGTCAACAGTTAATGAACCAGAATGTTATTATAAGGTATTGAAATAATTTCAACTGTCGACAGTTAGTGAACCAGAATGTTAATATAAGGTATGGGAATAATTTCAGCTGTTGACAGTTAGTGAACCAGAATGTTATTATAAGGTATGGGAATAATTTCAGCTGTCAACAGTTAGTGAACCAGAATGTTATTATAAGGTATCTGAATAATTTTAGCTGTTGACAGTTAGTGAACCAGAATGTTATTATAAGGTATGGGAATAATTTCAGCTGTCAACAGTTAGTGAACCAGAATATTATTATAAGGTTTGGGAATAATTTCAACTGTCAACAGTTAGTGAACCAGAATGTTAATATAAGGTATGGGAATAATTTCAGCTGTCAACAGTTAGTGAACCAGTCTCAATAGAATCTCCTTCAGGAAATGAAAGTGGTGAAGTTAAAGACGAAGACGATGATTATGATAAAGGTTTGACCATGTTGTTATATAGATTTCTTTAATAATATCCCATAAGGAATATTATAGTTCACTCTTGTAAGTTTTAACAAAGACGTCCAATAAGCCTTGGAAGGTTAATGGTTTAACTAAAGTGCCCACTTTTGTTTTAAGACAGATGCAGTCTCCCTCTGCTATTAACAGTAAAATGTTGTTTTTCCTTGTAGGTTTAAAGTTGTTGAGTAATCTTAATTATGTTTCTCAAAAGCACAATAGAAACACACTTAAAAAGAACATACACAGTCTCTGTCATTTACATTTGTTTACAGAGCATGGTGATGAGAGTAAACCTGAGGTAGGAAAACTTATAAAGAAGGAACATCGAGAAGTTGGTTCAGTGAGCATACGGGTATATTTTAGTCATATACGAGCGTGTGGAATACCGTTTGCATTATTTTCCGTTCTCACTCTTCTAACCAATCAGACACTTCTAGTCAGTACTAATATTTGGGTATCACATTGGGCGAGTAAATCAACAGAGTTCGTCAAGTCTGAACCTCATAATTCTACGCAAGTAAGTTGTTCAAATATTACACCAGACCAAACCTAAAATGTTTGTGAATAATCTAAATTTTGTGTCGAAATGAAAATAAATTATGAAGTCTTGACTGAATAAACTGTATGAACACATCTGTGTATGTTTCTAAATTAAAAATTCCACTATTTTGTGTTGAATTCTGCCTTAACCGGTAATGGAGGGCATGGACAATAAGATGTACTTTCTAGTACCGTCCATGAACAGGCTCTCTCAAACCGAGCCTGCAACATTTTTAGTTTTTCCGTGTTGGGCTTTCTTTAGGAATTCTGTCTTTTTCTATTTTATTTGAATTGCTTAATGTGGTTAGTGTGGTTTATTATGCATTGTTAAAGAAGACAATAAATGCGTGTGTGCGCATGCGTGAGATGAAACAACCGACTTCCTTGCAACTCTAAATTTATTTATAATCTGCAGAAAACAAAGGGACATTTAACATTTGATTTTGATTGTTTAATGTTTATGAACATTATACCCTCCTATTTGAGCAAAAATTTTCACTGAAATTCGATTTTTAAAACCAAAATATGATTTTTTCCACTTTTGCCATCTGAAACCAAAACGAGGCTCTAATGGCGGCGCCCATGAAATCCGATGTAAACAAAAGAAAAGAACACTATCTGGCCCTCCCACTGCTGTTTGGACTCACAATTCTGGTATGCAGTAATTTTTATATGCATTTTGAATTCCCTGATGAAGTACTTCATCAACAAAGACCGGCAACTACATCAACAGCAACCTTGTCCATACCCCACCCACCAGATCTCTGTCTCTATTATTGGATGCGTCATGTTAGGAGTAAATGGCTTATTGATCGCCCAGCAATCCAGGATAGATCTTCACTGGGTTTGATTCTACTGCTGCTAAGTGGGATTGAAACAAACCCTGGCCCTCGCCGCCCAAAGTTCCCTTGTGGTATATGCGGAAGAGCATGTAAAATGGAGCAACGTGCTATAGCCTGTGATGACTGCGACCAGTGGATACATAAAGCCTGCCTGGGTATGTCTACCACCATGTATAGCAGACTCGGAGAGAGCACAGACACTTGGTCATGCCCATCTTGCAACAAACCAAACAACTCCTCAATAGTATATTCAGTCGTAGCTGATGACCATACAGATGATCAACCCAACCCCTCTTTTTCATACAGTGTTTCAGACATATCAATGCAGTCCAGATCTAGCGTGAGTACTGAACACAGCAACTCTACCTTCAACCTCTCTGGTGCAAACATAATTACCTCCTCACCTAAGCCTCAGCAAACC
Source organism: Ruditapes philippinarum (assembly GCF_026571515.1). Lineage (NCBI taxonomy): Eukaryota > Metazoa > Mollusca > Bivalvia > Venerida > Veneridae > Ruditapes > Ruditapes philippinarum. The sequence goes on from NW_026854148.1 coordinate 78,145, forward strand.
TCAGCCAAATCCACCGCGAAGAAAAACATGCTACGCATTCTTAATATAAACTTCCAGAGCCTACGTAAGAAGGGGAAACTCCTTGAGTCAATCATACTAGACTGCGACCCAGATGTTATTTTAGGCACTGAAACCTGGCTGGACAGTCAAGTGGCCTCTAGCGAAATACTGCCAAGTGACCTTGGCTATGACATACAGCGGAGAGACAGACCTGAAAACCCCCATGGTGGAGTCCTTATAGCGGCAAAACACCATCTCCTGCTACACGACATTTACAAGAGCAGTAACACAGAACTGGTTAGTGGCACCATCAAGTCAGGATCCAAAAACATCACAATAGCAACCTACTACAGACCACCAAACAGGACTGATTCTGAATACCTCTCAAAATCAACAGAAGAGATTAGAACTTTGAAGCCCAAATCGAAGAACAGCATATTTATTATTGGGGGAGACTTCAATTTACCAGACATAGATTGGAAAACTCTTAACATATCTGGATCACAGTACCCACAGAGCACCAGCAAACACTTCCTAGATATGATAGCTGACTCCAACCTAGAACAATTAGTGGATTTTCCAACCAGGAAAGACAAGGTACTAGATCTGATCCTGACCACCCACCCCAGCTTCAAGATGAGATGTAAACCTATGCCCTCGATAGGGAACAGCGATCATGACATTGTGCTCCTCGACACTTCGATCCAAACATACCATCCACGCCCAGCAAGACGGAAAATATTACTATGGAAGAAGGCGGACCTTAATGCCATCAAAGAAGACACCCGTACTCTAGCAACCGAATTCCAGAACACCCCATACACAGACATTGAATCGATGTGGCATGCTTTTAAAACAAAGATCACAGAAATTATAACCAAGAGAGTACCATCTAAACTCACTTGTTCTAAATATACAAATCCATGGATGAATTCCACCATCAAAAGAACCATTCGACGGAAACAAAAAGCCTTTAAGAAAGCTAGGAAATCAAACTCCAAACGAGACAGAGATCGTTACAAGCGACTGCAAAAAGAAGTCCAGTGGCACACAAGACGAGCAAACCGGCAGTATATGCAAGACATCATCAGTGACAGTAGTCCAGACAACAAGAAGAAGTTCTACTCCTACATCAAGAGCAAGGGTCAGGAAATGGTTGGTGTAGCTCCCCTGAAGAATATTGCTGGTTTCATTCGGAGTGACAGCAAGAGCAAGGCCAGTATACTGAACCAGCAGTTCAGCTCTGTCTTCACCCGAGAACCCACAGAGAACTTACCTGACAAGGGACCAAGTAGCCACCCCAGCATGTCATCTATTACAGTTAGGGAACCAGGAGTACGGAAATTACTCCAAAATCTTAACTGCCATAAAGCTGCAGGCCCTGATGAGATTCCGACCAGGTTCCTCCATTTAGCTGCTGATGAACTGACACCAATACTTACCCGCCTTTTCCAGTTCTCCCTTGACTCTTCTGAAGTACCTCAGGACTGGAGAGATGCAAATGTAGTACCCATCTACAAAAAGGGAGATACACACATCCCGGCCAACTATAGGCCCGTCTCACTTACATCAATCACCTGCAAGATCCTGGAACACATTGTCCACAGTAATATAATGTCACACTTTGACACCAACCATATACTGAGAGACAACCAGCATGGTTTCAGGAAACGTCGCTCATGCGAAACTCAACTTTTAACAACAGTTGACACCATCGCCAAGTATCTCTCAGCGGGTACCCAAGTAGACGCCATTCTACTCGACTTCGAGAAGGCGTTCGACAAAGTCCCTCATTCCAGACTCCTCTACAAGCTAGATTTCTATGGCGTGAGAGGTCCCTTAAACCAGTGGATCAAATCCTTCCTGAGCAACCGCAAGCAACAAGTAGTCCTTGAAGGCACCAAGTCTGACCAAGATGATGTTATATCTGGCGTTCCCCAGGGAACCGTTCTAGGTCCACTTTTGTTCCTGGCCTACATAAATGACATGCCTGACTGCACATCATCTGACATCCGACTCTTTGCGGACGACAGCCTCATGTTCAGAGTCATCAAGAGTACAAATGACAAGACAAGGCTGCAACAGGATCTTGAAGCTTTGGAACAATGGGAACGAACCTGGCTTATGCGCTTCAATGCTTCCAAGTGCTATGTATTACACATATCATCAAACAGAAAGATAGATCACCAACACCAGTATATACTTCATGGCCAAGTCCTGCAATCAGTGGACCACAGCAAATACCTTGGTGTAACTGTCTCCAACAACCTCTCATGGGACAAGCACATACAGAATGTAGCTGCCAAAGGAAACAGAACACTGGGATTTGTGAGGAGAAACTTGAAGGATTGTACACCACAACTGAAAGCAGCAAGTTACTGCACTTTTGTACGCCCAGGTCTTGAATATGCAGCAACGGTTTGGGATCCTCATCTTCAGACGCACATAGATTCACTTGAGCAGATCCAGAAAAGGGCAGCCAGGTTTGTCAAAAATGACTATAAATCCAGAACACCTGGATGTATGACAGAAATGCTGAGGATCCTGGATTGGAATACCCTCCAACAGAGAAGGAAGGAAGCAAGGTTAGGCATGCTCTACCGCATTCAACATGACCTAGTAGACATCCCCAAGGACAAGTACCTACCACTGAGTAACCAATCCAAGAAGAACACCAGTGACAGTAGAACACGTATACGTTTCTACCAAGAACGCACCACTGGCAGGATGTATACAAATACCTTCTTCCCCAGGACAATTGTTGATTGGAATGGCCTGGCATCAACAGTCACCGCCGCGGAAACATTGGATGCTTTCCGCGCGCGCCTGCCGGCCTCCGTCTAAATTCACTTCACAACGTCTCTGTAAATAAAGTTTTTATCAGTTTTTACAACTTTTATCGCTGAGCGGAAGAGTGTTCCATCTCACCATGTACATAGTTTTCGCAGAGCCTCATTACGTTCCGTTTGGATCCCGGCTCTTATACTGGAAGAAGAAGAAGAAGAAATGCAGTCCAAACTTAATTATTCATATCAATGTGTTTGAATAAATCCTTATCTGTATAGATGCTGATATCAATACTGATTAGGGTTGCAGTTTGGATAGATGATTCTTTCATGTTTGAAATTATTAAAGTTCTTAAAAATTTCTTAAAGTATATTCATGAGTTATTAGATAAATATGATAAAGACATTGTACTATTGTAAAACATCTTTGTTTAGATTTACATCCAAAAATACAAAATTTAAACATTGACAAAAAGAATTTCAATCAATCATTAACCAAGATGTTTTGCTTTTACTTCCTAATTATTTTATATTTTATGTTTACAGACATTTGACAACTGGGAGTATATACCAACATATATAATCCTGTCCATATGTGCTGTATTGGCCACGTTAATATCAGGGTTCGCGTTCCAGCTCACAGGGATCAGAGGAGCCAAAAATCTGCATGTCGGTTTACTCAATACTGTATTACATGTCCCTATGAGGTACCTATACTTTTATGTACTTTTATTTATATTATTGAGTTTAAAGAGAGCATTTTATCTTAAGCCTATGATATATTAGAAATGACCACCTAAATTGCAGCCAGGGGAGGTAATAATTGGTATGTGAAAAAGCATTTATGGTTATGCGATGCCTTTCCAACTTGTGAGGAAAGACATAAAGTGTGTTTTAGTAAATTATTCCATCCATGTAGAATAACTGATCTTCTACAAGGCCTGTCACAGGGAAGAACTTATTGTCAATAATGTCAAATAATTAGATTTGTATCAAATTCTGATTTAAATTTTGTCATAAGAACTTGTTTCCAAACTGAAATCTTGTGTATTTAAAGGCTCATCTTTGAAATAAAGCACATGTTAAAACATCAGTATAATTTTGATATTTGTAAAAGTTAGAACAGTTTGTTCAAATATGGTTATGAGTGAATCAAATGTTAATTTCTTCAAAAGAGGTGTAGCGTTAATACTGTATGATGAATTTTTGTTTCAGATTTTTTGATACAAATCCAAGTGGGAGGATCATTAATAGGTTTTCATCAGATGTAGGTCAAATTGATCAGGTGAGATAATGTTGTCATACCTAACTGTAACACTTAATTTACCTGCTTTTTCATACATACCGCCTTCATGGTCGAGGGGTTAGAGTCGATGACTTCTAATCCAGTTACCTCTCCGGTAACGTAGGTCAAATTGATCAGGTGAGATTATGTTATCGTACCTAATACCTAAATGTAACATTTATTGGAGTTATTGCCCTTTGATCATTTTTACACTTTGAACTTTGTCCGGGACATTACTATGAAACTGCAAGAGATTACAACAAGAAACTTCTTCTCTGTGTCCAACACCAGGTTCTACAGACTCTTCTTTACCTGCTTGGTTACAATAACTTTATATCTTGAATTAAAAAAAAAAAATGCGCTTTACACTATCAAATTTGTATAATGGGCATGTATTTCTTTGAATCAGTTAATCTATTGTCAGAATAGACACCTTTAGGACTGTGATAAATAGAACAGTTTGTATTGAAATGTTGAGAGCCAAATATGGATGAAATATCAATGTATTAAATTAATAAGCAAGTAATAGTAGTATAGTGAAAACCATTTAAGTAATGAATTGAATGATGGATATTCAATGACAGTGATACACTTCATACACCCCAAAATTGATAATGAACTGATTGAAATTTAAAGTTGGAGCTGGATGTCTGTGGCTGAGTAGTTAAGGTAGTTGACTTCAAATCATTTGCCTCTTTATGCTGTAGGTTCAAGTCATGCAAGCATCTTTCATGTGAGGTAGTTACCTAACTAGCTTAAAGATGGTTGGTGGTTCTTCTCAGGTACCCATTTGTGAATGAGATAATACAAAAAGGGTCACCTGAGGTCTTCCTTCACCAGTAAAGCCAGAAAAAGCCATGTGACCTATACTGTGTTGGTGCAACCTAAAACCTCTCCTCCCAAAAAATTGAAAGTCTGACTATTTCATTTTTAGAAATTCAGCGGTTATGGTTTAAAACTGTGGCTTAAACAGAATTGTTGAAATGTATATATGTTTCTATATTTAGAATGTTTTCATTTTTTTTTTCCAGAAAATTCCAGCCACCTATGAATCATTATTACGTTGTGCCTTTGCTTCATTGGGAGCAATCATCGTGAACTGTATTGGGACACCTTACTTCCTGTTGGCAGCTTTACCAGTGTGTATCCTGTATTATCTTATGCAAAAATTCTACACTGCAACTGCAAGGTAAGTTTATTTACTATTATTATAATATAACTACCAATTTTCCCATGTTTGTTGCAATTTTTTTCCATGTTCCAATTTCCCATGTTCCAATTTCCCCATGTTCCAATTTCCTATGTTCCAATTTCCCCATGTTGCAACTGACTGTAAACAGAAAAGAATATTCTGCTGGGCCATTGTACCAATGTGCTTACTCTTAAGATTTGTGCATGATTTGTGAATTATGGCCAAGAATGAAAGTGAGTATTTTAGAGACAGACATGACTGCTTATATATTTTAACGGTGAAAGTGGCTCTAGAATAGTACATTAGCCTGAATAAATATCTATCTATCTATCTATCTATCTACAGCTTAAGTAAGGAAAGGTTAATATTGCTTTACGGGCATATTAAAAAATGACACTTAGTAAAAAACAAATGCTGATATGAAAATCATCCTGTCAGCTTAAAGGTGAAACTATTTTTACCAAACAGAGAGTATCTAATTGTTACTATACAATGTATTTAAGCCACTCATTACATTTTTACAGTTTTCCTTCTCAATTGTTTCAGAGAACTTCAGCGTTTAGACAGTGTAACAAAATCTCCTATATTTTCACATTTGTCAGAAACTTTGAATGGTCTGATGACAATAAGGGCTTACAAGTAAGTAAAAATTAATTACCTTTATGTTAAAGCAGCATGCCTCCCGATTCATGCTAATTTTCATAAAAATTTTGAAAACATTTTATAATAGTAAAATACTTTGAAGAGATCAAAGATGGTAATTTACAAGTTGCAAACATACGTAAATTATCAAAAAGATGTCAAAATATGCAAATATTACCTTTACTGTTATTTAGCTTTTAACTCATATATGCCTTGCTCTATCCAGCTAGCTTACAGAACGTCGGTGGTTCTACTCAGGTGACTGTTTGTACCTGAAATAATGCACAGAATGTGCACCTGAGGTCTTCCCCCACCAGTAAAGCTGGAACGTCGCGATATGACCTATACTGTGTTTGTGTGACGTAAAACCCAAAACAAAACAAAAAACAAAAATGCCTTACTAACATTATGTTATATTGTGTATTACAGAGCCCAGGTGAGATTCCGACAGATTGCTCTAAGTGCAATAGACAATAATGTCCTACCTTTCTTGTTTAACCAGACAGCTAACAGATGGCTGGGTATAAGATTGGTAAATATATACACTGACTTTCTTTATTTGAGCCACGTCATGACGAAACCAACATGGGTTTGCGACCAGCATGGATCCAGACCAGTCTGCTTATCCGCGCAGTCTGATCAGGATCCATGCTGTTCCCTTACGAACCGTATAACAAGAAGAGAAACTAAAAGCGAACAGCATGGATCCTGATCAGACTGCACAGATGCGCAGGCTGGTCTGGATCCATGCTGGTCGCAAACGCACTATGTTGGTTTTGTCATGACGCGGCTCATTTGTAATGTCCAATATGCATATATTGTCCCCATAGTGCAGTAACAGGTTAACTTCTACTTAATTATGTAAGTGTTAACCCGCTACTGCACTAAGGTGAGAATATACTCTTGAGTTTATTTATTATGTTAATTGTCTTCTTAAACCAGTTTGCAGACTAGTAGACATTAACAATTTTCTTTTGTGCTCAATTTCTCAAAAGGTTTCAGAGAATGATTGTCATCAATAACAAGTGCTTGGTGCATGTTATTGCCAAATTTGTAATTTGATCATATTTTAGCAGAGTTATGGCCCTTTGTTGTCTTTAAGTTTGACCATTCGAAAAATTGTGGCATTTTCCTACCCAAGTCAGTATCAGAGTCCGAATAACACTTTGGTTAAATTTCAATGTTTAACTTCTTGTACAAAGAAATATCTTGTCAACCCCTGTAGATGCTTACAATTTTAATCATAATTTAAGATAACTCTCCAAGGCACATGACTCTAGGATGAATTTTGACCAAACTATGGAATTATTAGATATATTGAAGGTGTTGGCTTTAAACATGAAACATGTCTTCAGAAAAAAATTTTATTGTCACTTTGTAAGGCATGAATATTGACTGATTTATGACCATTTGTGAACTTTGAAAATTGTTGGTTGAAGTTTTACATGCGATATCCACGTTCAAATTTTTTTACTTTCTTGTAATAATTGAGTTTGAATACATGCATTATTTTGATTTATATATTTCAGGATTATATGGGTGCTATATTAGTATTTGTGTCATCTGTGGCCAGTTTGACCGCTGGTCTTGCCGGCAATACAGACCCTGCTTTTATAGGACTGTGTATTGCATACGCTTTAATGGTAAGTGCATTTAAAGTAAAATATTGTGAAGTGAACAAAGAAAGTATTTGCAAACGTCTTTTACAAACCACCTAAATTACCAAAAAAGAAGGTCATAATATGCAAAAATAGAGCTTACTGCCTAGTTCATGCAGTAGAAAAGTTATGATTTATACCTGTACATCAAAATCAGTAATTAATTGCATATAACCCGTATAACATGTAAAATATTACTTGAATCTTTTTACTTTAAAAAAAAATTTTTTCTTTTTCTCATTTTTCTCCAAGTTTGATTTCCTTGAAATATTTGTGCTCATCTGCAGGCATGCAGCTTTAAAGATTGAGTGTGAAATAAAGTTCTGCCAACCTATTTTACTCACTTTCAACTTGAAACTGGTGTCATATAAGTTAAATGGTGTTGACTAAGTATGGCTTAAACCCACAACTCATTTAAAGGCACATTATGCCTCTGAAATCAATATTTTTTAATTCTTTAGAAATGTCAAATAGTGTTTGAATAATGGATTAAGAGCATGTTAGATGTTTAACAACTGAAAATGTAGCGCTGAACATGCATTAAAGTGTCATAAAGGTGGTAAAATATAAACAAAGTAGTATTTTGACTTCCATACAAAATACTTATTCACTACAATTTATACTGATTGCCAACAGTTTCGGTAATCATCTTTGGGAGGGGGGTGGGGGGGGTGGAGGGCGATTAGAGGGGGGGCTGTGTTTTATGTGGAAGAAAGCAATTATTTCTTTGTCAGTTTAATTGATGCCTTTATATTAGCTTTAAGCTTAAGCTGTGTACTCTACAATAGTTGTTTTGTTGTTATTGATTTTGTGTCCTTTCCAACTGGAAAGTAGCCGTATAACTAATTGTATCAGTGTAACACAAAACCCAACAAAACATACACACTTGGTCACATTTAACATCATTGTTTCAGAAATAACACCTGAAGTTAATGTTATTGACTCATTGGTTGATGACTTACAATCACTTGCCTCTCAGTACCTCAGAGTAAGATTTTATATTGTCAAGATTAGATACATTCATGCTGGAAAGCTATCCAGCCATCTTACAGAAGGTCTGTGGTTCTTTTAAGGTGTACTCAATCAATGCAAAAGGGGTGCTTTAGGTTTTCCTCTACCTGTAAAGCTAGAAAGTTTCTATTTGACCTTAACAATGATCTATTAGATAAATGAGCCGCGTCACAACAAAACCAACATAACGCATTTGCGACCAGCATGGATCCAGACCAGCCTGCGCATCTGCTCAGTCTGATCAGGATCCATGCTGTTCGCTTTCAGTTTCTTTACTGGTTATAGGGTCTGTAATCGAACAGCATGGATCCTGATCAGACTGCGCTGATGCACACCATGCTGATCGCAGACACATTATGTTTGATTTGTCATGAAGCAGCTCAAATGTTACAGAACCTCCACATCTGAGGTACTTAGAGGAACTCTTCTTAGATTCAAAAGCCTGAAAGCATTTAATTTTATATTTCCTTACATGTATCAACTAGGGTACTTACAACTGTAAAATATGTAAAAGTCGATAAAGTAATGTTCACAGATTTAAACTGACTATCAAATTGATTCTTAGCCGTATACATGGTAAACATGCAAGTTCATTTTACAAAATTAAAACAAACATTCTTGACAAATTGAGTTAGGAAATAATCTTCATACAAATTATTGGTTCAGTCTTCCATCATATCCATCAAATGGTACTAAAATCTGAAGAAGAAATATATTTCCAGTCCTGTCATATCAAAATACTTCACTGGAATCCTTTTAATATTTTTATTTTCTTAGTTGTTCATAGTTGCTTGTTTTGAATTATGCCTTGTAATCAAAATAAATTTAAATAAAATCTTCTCCAAAAAAGCCATATCATTTATGGTTAACAGGAAGTTTTAATGATAAAAGATATCTTTATTTTCCTCTTGTCACTTCAAAATATAATAAATATCAAATTTTAATGCCTTTGTCAAAGAATAAATGACAAAACAAGAAACAAGTCACCTGTTTGTATGCAATTAACTTGTCTGCCTCCAGTTATATTATTTGTTGTTGTTCTTTTGTTGTCGTTGGGGTATTTTGTTTTATTTTTGGGAGGTGGGGGGAGAGGGGTAGATGAAAAAATTGTTCTTTTGAGTAAAAACAGGATATCATTGGTACAATTAAAGTAATTAGATATATCTTATGGTACTTATTTCCTGCAGAAATACATTTTAATTTGTTAAAAAAATGGAGAAATTTTCATGGTTTCATTATAAAAAAAGGTAAAATTTTGGTGACTGATGTTGTAAATTCTGTTTATTTTGCATAGAACATTCAAAGTTACACCTGTATTGTGAATATAAATAAAAATATGTATATTTTTCTTAAGTTATTGGCATGCCACTTTAAAGGGACACCACTGAAGTTTTTTTGACATGACGAGACTGGAATTTTTTGTTTCGAGATTAATGGTGATTTTGATGAAGGTCTGCAGCATTTACTTGTGTCATTATTTGTCATTATTTGCTCACACCATTCTTTTTTTAAAAAAAAGATTCTAATGTAAAAATGGCAAAAAATTTCACTCAAATCAGGCTAAGAAATACATGTAGAACAAACAATATGCTTCTCAATTTATTTCAGGGCATATGTATCTTGATTGTTATCTTTTACAAATCTTCAAATTTTATGGTGTATTTTAGTTCTTTAGAGGTCAGTGGAGTTCCTTTAATTTTCCTGTGTATTCTTATCATAATCACTTCCTGCATCACTGTCAGTAAATGAACAGTTGTGGTCAGTGTTTATGCTATGATCATTTTCAGTTATTAAATGGCAATTTTCCTCAATATTATGCGCATCTTGCTTGTGAATCGAATCAGCAAACTTTATGTTGTTGGTTAAGTCTTTATGGTCAGATGCTTTGCCCTGGTCAGTTTCCATGCTCTGGATGTTTGCAAATTTTTCATTTTTTATCATTTCCTCATTTTCTTCATTATGAACATGTACAATTAAATTATCAGTCTCATCAATGTGACTCTCAGCCTCTGTGGCATCATCAGACCCTGTCTTCACCTTATGATAAACTTTATTGCCAGTACCAGTACCGGGTTGGTCATTTCCATGTCCATTACTGGGCTTATCTTTTTCATAATTCATGTCACTACCAATACCAGTTGGGTCATTTTCATGAACTTTTCTGTCACTTCCAGTACTGGGATGGTCATTTTCATGAATGTTTCTTTCACTACCAGCACTGGTTTGGTCATTATCATACACTTTTCTGTCACTACCAGGACTAGGAGGATCATTTTCATACACAGATATATCTTCACAGTATTCATTCAATTCCTTTGTTAACTGCACCTTTTGTTTGGTCCACATTCTGTGCCTTCTCAAACAAAAAATGAATAGGAATAAAAGCAGTCCCAGAATTACTGATAATCCAATAATAAGAGCAATTGTCGAGCCTGTAACTTCCATTTGTGTTCAACTAAATCAGTGTTCTTTTTCTATCAGATTATATAACAGAAGGGTTCAAAAAAGATTTATCTTGATCAAAAGTCTGTAAATATTAGTAGAATCCAAAAGTCCTTAAATGCATAGATTATTGTAAATTTATATGTACATGTAATTAATTGTAAGTCCGTAGTCATACAAATTTATTGCAAGTCCATATTCACACAGATTTGATGTAAGTCAATATAAATTCCCTCAAATCTATTGTAAATCCTTAACCAGGCAGCTTTATAATTACACAGAATTATTGTAAGTCCATAATTGCACAAATTAATTGTAAGTCCATAATCACTCAAATTTATTGCAAGTATATAATCACACAGGTTTTTTGCAAGTCCCATATTGCATAAATTTATTGTGAGCCCATATTCAAATAGCTTTATTGCATGTCCTTTAAACAAACATATTCATTGCAAGTTCATAATCCAAGTCTATAACCACACAGATTTTTCCAAGTCCATAATCATACAAAGTTACTGTAAGTCCATTTTCACACAAATGTATTGCAAGTACATAATCACTCAAGTTTACTGTAAGTCAATTATCACACAACTTAATTGCAAGTCCATAATCACACAGCTTTACAGATTTATTGCAAGTCCATTGTCATATATCTTTACTACAAATCCACTATTGCACAAATAACACAAATTATTGTAAGCCCAGTAACCACAAAGATATTCAAGTTCATGATCACTCAAATTTATTGCAAGTCTGTCATTGCACAAACTTATTGTAAATCCATGATTTAACAGATATTAAGTTCATAAAAGTGTAAGCTAAATAAGGTTATCAACAGAAATATTTATTAAAAGTCCATTTATGAAGCCATCAATATTTTGCACAACCATGTCAGATAATTTATCATGAAAACCTTCAAGTTAAATGTTTTAAGATAAAAATTTTTGATTAGGAAAAGAGTGGCATATTTGCCCATGTATAATGAGGAAGTAAAGTGTAGATTATGTAAAATAGCCACAAAAAAGAGACAAGTTTTAAAAAGATTTACATGTAATACTATTTGGTTTTGTTTCATTGGTATTTACTTATTTAAATCAGTGGTGAATAAAGGACTGTATTGTGTACTTATGTAGTACACAATGCATAAATATATGAATAAATAAATAAGATAATAAATGTATATTTATTAATGTTTTGTTCATTTGATAATATTCTAGCTATTTTAATGATAAAAAGGGGGTCCGTGGCCGTGTGATTAAGGTCATTGACTTCAAACCACTTGCCCCTCACCTCTGTGGGTTCGAATCCCTACAGGGACTTTGGATTCTTTCATGTGAGGAAGCTATCCAGCTAGCTTACGAAATTTAAGTCGGTGGTTCTACTCAGGTGCCCGTTCGTGCCTGAAATAATGCATGGAAGGGCACCTGAGGTCTTCCTCCACCAGTAAAGCTGGAACGTCGCGATATGACTTATACTGTGTCGATGTGACGTAAAACCCAAAACAAACAAACAAATTAATGATAAAAAAGATTTTGAATTGAATATTCATCGTCAATTTTATATTCAAATAATAAAAGAGTACAATGACGATACACTGTAATTAAGTAGCTAGGTCTCAATGATGGGTATCTGTGGCAAAGTGGTGAGGGCTGTTGACTTCAAACCACTTGGCCCTCACTGCTGTTTGTTAAAATCCCAACAGGGAATTTTTTTTTTTCATGTGAGGAAGCTATCCAGATAGCTTACAGAACATCTGTGGTTCTACTGAAGTGCCCTTTAGTGACTGAAATAATTCACAGAAGGACACCTGAGGTCTTTGTTAACCAGAAATGTCACCACATGACAATCATTTACTGTATTGGTGCGATGTTAACCCTGACCCCCTTCCCCCACTCCCTCCCCCCCCCCCCCCCCAAAAAAAAAAAAATTCAGTAATTCAGCTAGTGTCATCGTTTTACCCTGTTAAACATTGAAACACTAGTGTTTGAAATCAAAATTTGACATTGAATGACCTTGAACTAACCAAATGACCTATTTTTCTTTATTGTAGAAATTACAACTTTGTCTAGCAATGATTTTTAGGTCTGTGATCTAATCCCATCATGGTTCTATTGTTGAATGTATGATTTAAAAACACTGAAGAGTAAGTGTCCTTGGCAGATGGGGAAAACTAGGCCTGCTTTATTTGCTGCTTACACTTAGTTTCAAAGGAGGCAGCTAGTGTCTAGGCTTTACTTGTAAAAATGTACTATTTTTTGCTTTGTTTTTTTTTCAGGTGTCAAATTATTTGAACTGGATTGTAAGAAATTCAACTGAATTAGAAATGATGATGAATGCGGTGGAACGTGTAGATGAATACACACAGCTCAAAACTGAAACTACTGAAGATGGTAAGCAGTCCTCATGTGTTAGTTATTTAACATTGTCTCTTTTTACCATGTTAATCTTCCCTTATAATTATCCTTGATTTTTTTTCCGCTACACTATATAGTCATAAAGGAGCTCATGATGGGGGTGGCGCCGAAAAAGTGCTCACTTTTTTTAGCAACATTTTTCAAACAAAAACATGTGTTTGGGGCCCAAATACGACATTTTTTCACTATTTGAAGGGGGGGGGGGTAGAAAATTCATTGTTTCACACATTTATGAAGCAAAGTGTTAAAGTTACTAGCTATGATCAGGTTGTTGATAAATTTTACTGACTGATAGACAGAGAGCTGTCAGCACAGGTCTCCTCTGCTAATATTGCATTTTAAATTGCAATTAAATTTGAAATTGCAATGTTGCATTCTCTGTTGGTAGTGTGTGATGTCATATTTTACCCTTTCTTTGATTTATCACACTTTCCCTCACGGCATTTCATCCTATCATAAGGCCCCAATCTAAAATAGCCTCTTTTTTCTGAATTAAAAAAAAAATCCCAACAGCAGTCTTAAGAAAAAATAAAACTTCAAGTTTTTAAAAATAGGTTAACTTTTGAATACTAGAACATCAGTAAATGCATATATTTTCAGAAAAACCAGTGGAAGAAGAGTGTTGGCCTACAGTAGGAGAGATAGAATTTAGACATGTCAGTCTATGTTATGATATTAATCTAGATCCTGTTGTAAATGATGTTAGTTTTATCATAAACCCTGGAGAAAAGGTATCAACTTTATTTTTGTATCTTTAGTTTAGTTTTTTACAGAATTTGTTTCAGTTTGATTGTGTAGGATCTTATATAAGCCTACAGAGACATTCTTGAATAAGTTCCTGCAAACTAGCTAGTTCTGTGCAATGAGTGTACAGGAATCAATAGCTAGCAAGTGATGTGGTTAAACCCACAGGGTGAGCTAACCTTATCTTACTAGTCTCACATGTTAACCACTCCGTTGTGCCGCCACTTATTTGTTTAGAACTGTATCTAAAAGATGATGTTATAAAGTAGAAATTAAATCTTCACATTAAAATCATATATGATTTTATGTATTTTATATGTAATTTTGATATATTGGTAGGGATATCTTTATATTTGACTTCTCTAGTCTCCCAAAAAGTAATAGTTTGGAGACATTTTGATTTTAAATTGTATTGGTGGATGACACATAACTTTTGTCCACTCTTGCTGAAGTTAAAAAAATTAATTATTGATATCCTTTTTCATACTGCTAGAAAAAGTATTGAAACACGAGGCCATCTGATTTGTATGAAGGGGCATATAAATTAGATTGCTTAGTGTTTTGATGTACCTAGTCTTTTTGAATCATTGGCAAAAAATCCAAAAACTTTCCCTGTCATCACAGTAAGTAAACCCCAGAAAAAAAATGTAAACAAATGTACGGTCATCTGAATATGATGACTTTTATCATAATCCCTTTCCCTGTCATCACAGTAAATAAACTCCAGAAAAAATTAAGATAATCAATAGTTGACAATCGACATACAATGCGTTAACTTGTAAAGTAAAGTAAAGTAATTGAATTTTATAGTCTAAGTTTCATGCTTACGCACGTTCACCGACTTAACAGCTATTACCCCTGGTCATCGGGCTACTGGTATCTATCTATCAATCTCCCTGGGGAGTCTTTTAACTACGCTTAGTGCAGCCGACAATTTGGCGCAACGGAATTATACCACCCTCGCAGGTACCCATTTACACCTGGGTGAAGTGAAGCAATCGCAGGTTAATTTCTTGCTCAAGGAAATCAGCAGTGCCCCTGGTGGGGTTTGAGCCCGGGACCTTTCGATCCCTAATCGCGCGTCCTACCACTAGACTACTGCTCCTACCAGTGGTAATTGATACCTGCACTCCAGTTAACGCACATTGCATTTATAGGGGTACTGCTTAAATTTGAATCATTTTCAATAAAAAAGGCCTCAAAACTGTGATACAAGTTTTATTGTATCTGAGTGAGTGTATTGTATAACTATGATATATTATAATTCCAGATTGGTATATGTGGTCGTACAGGTAGTGGCAAGTCATCTCTTACCCTGAGTTTATTTCGTATGATAGAGATTTCTGCAGGGGAAATACTTATAGACGGTAAAAATATATCAAACATTGCGCTTCCAGAACTGCGGTCTAAACTTGCCATAATACCACAAGACCCGATATTATTTACTGGGACAATCAGGTCAGTACTCGGAGCCTCTTGAAAGCAGGGTTGTGAGGTTTTATTTGTTATTTTTGAAATTATTGTGTATACATTTATTTCTAGCATTATATCTTAGCCTAATGGAATTGAACGTAATTTATCTTTGCACCAATACAAAGCATATTAGTTATTCATGCAGTCTCTTTAGGTTCTATTCTGTTCATAGCTCAGTTTCTGTATTAACCCTGAACATGCTGAATATTTTAAATGGACTTGTCCCACTACCATTTTTTGGGACTGTCCATTATCAATTTTAGGGATATCAATTTGAATATTTAAAATTTGTCAGCCAACAGTATAGAGCCTGGTCAGACTGCACGGATGTGCAGGCTGGCCTGGCTCTATACTGGTGGCAAATACTTAATATTTTGGGTCCAGCACTTAAAGGGTTAAAATCCTGTAAACCTGGAATGAACTGCCATGTCAATAATTTAGCAGGTTAAGAATTAAGTAAGTATAATTGGAGTTTGATATATTTAAAACTTATTATTCTTTATTATTTTTATAATTTTTTTCTCATTAAAAAATCCTGAATGACAACTACTGTGGCATTTATCATACAAGATACATAAGCATTAGTTTACTTTATTTGGTTCAAAATCATGTTTTAATATTATCTGTCCTCTTTTGTTTTAATATAAGAACAGTAAGCTGTTTTGCATTGTTTAAGACATTGCACATGTATTTAAAGTTAAACTGTTTATTTTTAGTTGGTTTTTTTTTAAGGAAGTTTAATGTGTGTTTATAAAAGGAAATTTATACCTGTATTTTGTTATCTATAGCTTTGTTTATTAAGATTTGATTTCTAACATCAATTTATTGTTTGACTTATATTGTTTACTCCTATAAATTATGTAAATTTGCTATTGAAGCGCTTTTTACATTGTATTTTAATAATTTGACTCAGAGTTTTGTGTTTTTGGCAAGTTATTAAAATTTTCATTTTCCTATTTTAATTTATGTACAACATGTTTCTTGTTTGGTTTGATTAATGTCCAAAGATGATTGGTCAGATATTTTCATATTAAATTACATAAAAAAACAAAATATGAAGAACAAATTCCCTTGGAGAAACAAATAAGAATCATACTTTTTGTGTCTGAAATCAAAGTCTAAATTAAGGGGAGTAGTGGCCTAGTGGTTAAGGTGCCTTTTCTCAACCCAGGGTTCATGGGTTCGAGCCCTACTTTAATTTAACTTTTTTAGCATTGCTATAAGCTATTGCAAGCTATTGCAATGGTTATTCTGATTATTTTTTAAAGGAATAATTGTTATATTATATACCAGGTACTGTATTTGCCATATTTTGTTGTAGATATAACCTTGACCCTGGAGGTGAGATGGACGATAACAAGTTATGGAAAGCCTTGGAGTCTGTACAACTTAAGGACACCATAGATGCCTTGCCTAATAAACTAGGTTTGTATAGTATATAATGTATATAACTGCGATCCACTTTCTTATATCTGGAGAAATTACATTTTTCAATGTTTTTTCAATGGATATTTGTTTTTCAATATCACCAAAAAACATGTTGGTATGAGAGATTTCTTTAAATTATGACAGAGAAACAAAACCTCCTCAAAGGGAGAGAAATCTTAAGAGAATTATTCAGTTTAGTTGATCCAAGAGTGTTGTCCCTTTATCACCTGTAACTGTACTGTAGACTATTGAACCAGCAGTATAGTTTTCAAACTGGACTGAATGTTGATTTTGTCTGATTGTACTGTAATATTGGCAGCTTAGTTTTACAGTTCTAGTATTTAAAATCTCAAAACAAATGGATTATTCCAAATTTTAAGCATACTTGGTATATGACATACATATGCAGTATATTTAGAAAGTATTCCAGGTGATTATAATTAATCCAGACCATAATTCAGCTAGCTTATAGAACATTGGTTCTACTCAGATGCCTGTTTGTGCCTGAAATAATGTACAGATGGGAACCAGAGGTATCCTTCCTCCAGTAAAGTTGGAAAATGGCCATATGACATATACTGTATTGATGCGATGTAAACCTCCCTAAACACACCCCACACCTTCCTCCCCCCCCCCCCATAAAAAAAAATAAGATATGAAAAAAAGCGCACACAAGAAAACAAACAACAAACCATTACATTCAACCTTTCTAGATAAATTAATAGTCTGTTCTTAAACACTTGAATGGTCATGTTTCAAAGAGATTATAAAGCCTACAGATAAGATTTAATGAATGTTTGATAATTAAGCGAATCAATCTGTTGATGGAAAGCACAGTATAACATATATACGTGTCATGTTTTATATTCTAGATTCAAAAGTGTCTGAAGGAGGTGAGAATTTCAGTATAGGTCAGAAACAGTTGTTTTGTCTGGCACGTGCATTTCTACGCGAGAACAAGATTCTCGTGCTAGATGAGGCCACGGCCAGTATTGACCTTGAAACAGATAACAAATTACAGAAGGTTATAGGGACAGTATTCAAAGATAAAACTGTTATAACAATTGCTGTAAGTTTTATGTTTATTTACCTCGTACTTTCTGTTACACTAATGTGCTGAAATGTTTGAATATATGACTTAACCATTTTTGGACAGAAAAAACTGTTTGATGATGATTTTATAATTTTAATTTGTTTCTTTTTTCTTAAAGGCACATTATGGTTCTTAAACAAATATTTTTTTTTGCTATTTAGAAAGAGCAACCAGGAGTTTTATTACATTTGAGTAATGGTTTTAGAGTTAGTTGCTTATTTCACCAGGAGTAATAGCACTGAATGTAAAGATATTTGTCATAAAAGTAGCAAAATGTAAACTAATGGAGTATTTTGACTTCCAAGAAAAATACTAAATCATTATAATTGTACTTATTACCAAAATGTAACAGAAGCAAAATAAAATTCCAGTAATTGGTCAATGAGTAAAATTTTAGAAACTGCAACATGACACCAAAAATGTAAAGCCTTTGAGAAAGAAAAAGTAAAAGCATTTCTAAGGGTAGCAATGTCAAAACTGTTTGTCATGTTAAATGTTTTGTTATTATATCATTTTACCTTAAGAATAGCATATATGATTTAATTCATATTTTGAAAAATTATTTAGTTTAAAGCATGTATTCAAATTGTATTCAAATGTGTAAATACTTGTTATTTTTTCCATGTTTGGAAGGTTTACTTAAATTTTCAGATAAAATGCGCTTTATATACTAATGAGCACGGTTTTATTTTCTGTTTTTACAGCATAGAATCTCTACAATAATGAAGTATGACAGAGTGATGACAATGGCCAGTGGTCGTATGTTAGAGTTTGATTCACCCAAAAAACTCATGGAACAAGATAGTTACTTTGCGCGGTTAGTAAAACAGTCATCAAAGTGAAACTGACATCAGAATGAAACTGACACCAAAGTGAAACTGACATTGGGATGAAATAATAATAGTGAAACTAGTAAGTGAAACTGACACAAGGCAAGATATGTCTATACAGGTTAAACAGTAAAAAGGGTGTTTCCGGTAGATAACATGAAAATATCACAAGATAGAGAAAATTTGTAAATTTTTAATCAGTTTATCTGTAGCATTTGTTCATAAGATGCACTCTTCACTCTATATTTGAAATTTGAGTCTCAATAATGCGTTTATAAGGAGGAAAATGGACTGTAAATTAAAAAAAGCTGTTATGTGTAACACTTTACAGAGAAAGAGATCAATGATAAAAGTTAATCAGAGATATTGACGAGTTAAGTATCATAGAATGGAAATTTTAATAGAGACTGAGCTATAATATGGATAACTGTTATACAAGTGAAAATGGCCAAGATTGAAGACAGTGATATATGTAAAGTGATCACGTGATAGAACAGTCAAGTTAATGGACGTGTAAGAAGTAAGATACAAGTGAAACTGTCATAAATTTTTTTTATAGGAACATGCAATTTTTACAATCATAGTCACAGAGTTTATACAATTGTATTTTTCTAAGTTTATAATAAAAGTGACACTGTCATAGAAATTTGAAACTAACATAACAAGTTTTATAATCTTAGTGACACAAGTTAAACAATTGTAATTTTCTTAGTTTATCATGAAAATGAAACTGTCATACAAATTGAAACTGACATTTAACTTTTAAAATCATAGTCACACAATGTAAGCAATTGTATTTTTCTTATTTTTCAATAAAGTGAAACTGTCATAGAAATAGAAACTAACATTCAAGTTTTATAACAGAATCAGCCATACAAATAAAATTGTCATACAAATCCAAACTAACTTACATGTTTTATAATCATAGTCACACATTGCAAACAGTCATATTATAATATACGTTGTGGGTTTAAGTAATATATTAATATATACTAGTTTCAATCACAATCATGGTCTTCATCAGGACATATTTAGTAAAAAATGTTCTTTTTAAGTACATGTACTCAGAGATTGAAAATTCCATTTGTCCACTCATAACTATGAGTAGAATAAAAGAGACCTTAATGCAGGACGAGTAGAAAAATATTGTCTGTACATTGGATTAAGAAAACTATCTGTCCTGCAGGACGAGTGACCCTGAAAATATTTTTGTACTATAATATAGGAATAAAAGAGGAATTCTGGAAATATTAATTTCAATTGTACCCACTAGAACTGTCTATAAATAATTCGATATTAATTGATTTGTAAATGACTCTCTGATAATAATGACTGTGATAGTACAGCTATATTGGCGTCTATGGTCAGGTGATTAAGGGTACGGACAACCATTCACCTGCTCCACATTGCTGTGGGTTAAAATCTCATCTGAATGGTTATCAAAGGTTATTGGTTCCTAAATAAACCTTAAAAAATGCATATAAAAATTTCAAATTTTATATGTTTATGCTTTTTGACCTCAGTGTTTCTTTAATTCTCAAATGACTTTAGAGAAAATTTTTGATTTATTATTATATGCCCGAAAGGGCATATTATGTTATACCCCCTGGCGTCCGTCTGTCTGTCCGTCCCTCCGTCCGTTAGCAATTTGGTTTCCGGAGCATAACTTAAGTTCGATTTGGCCCACAATGTTCAAACTTCATAGGATGATTGCCCATATTGGGTAGAAGACCCCTATTGATTTTGGGGTCAAAAGGTCAAAGGTCAAGGTCACTATGACCTTAAAACTGAAAACAGTTTCCGGAGCATAACTTAAGTTCCAATTGACCCACAATGTTCAAACTTCATAGGATGATTGTCCATATTGGGTAGAAGACCCCTATTGATTTTGGGGTCAAAAGGTCAAAGGTCAAGGTCACTATGACCTTAAAACTGAAAACAGTTTCCGGAGCATAACTTAAGTTCCATTCGACCCACAATGTTCAAACTTCATAGGATGATTGTCCATATTGGGTAGAAGACCCCTATTGATTTTGGGGTCACAAGGTCAAAGGTCAAGGTCACTATTTCCTTGATACTGAAAACAGTTTCCGGAGCATAACTTAAGTTCCAATTGACCAACAATGTTCAAACTTCATAGGATGGTTGTCCATATTTGGTAGAAGACCTCTATTGATTTTGGTGTCAAAGGTCAAAGGTCAAGGTCACTATGACCTTAAAACTGAAAACAGTTTCCGGAGCATAACTTAAGTTCCATTCGACCCACAATGTTCAAACTTCATAGGATGATTGTCCATATTGTGTTAAAGACCCCTATTGATTTTTGGGTCACAAGGTCAAAGGTCAAGGTCACTATTACCTTGATACTGAGAACAGTTTCCGGAGCATAACTTAAGTTCCAATTGACCCACAATGTTCAAACTTCATAGGATGATTGTCCATATTGGGTAGAAGACCCCTATTGATTTTGGGGTTACAAGGTCAAAGGTCAAGGTCACTATTACCTTGATACTGGAAACAGTTTCCGGAGCATTACTTAAGTTCCATTTTGCCCACAGTGTTCAAACTTCATAGGATGATTGTCCATATTGGGTAGAAGACCCCTATTGATATTGGGGTCAAAAGGACAAGGGTCAAGGTCACTATATCCTTAAAACTGAAAACAGTTTCTGAAGCATAACTTAAGTTCCATTTGGCCCACAATATTCAAACTTAATAGGATGATTGTCCATATTGGGCAAAAGACCCCTATTGATTTTGGGGTCACTAGGTCAAAGGTCAAGGTCACAATTACCTTAAAACCAAAAACAGTTTCTGGAGTATAACGTAAGTTCCATTTGGCCCACAATATTCAAACTTCATAGGATGATTGTCCATATTGGGTAGAAGACCCCTATTGATTTTGGGGTCACAAGGTCAAAGTCACTTTTACCTTAATACTGAAAACAGTTTCTAGAGCATTATTAAAGTTCCAATTGGCCCACAATATTCAAACTTCTTAGGATGATTGTCTATATAAGGTAGAAGACCCCTATTGATTTTGGTGTCACAAGGTCAAAGGTTAAGTTCATTATTAATAACGTAAGTATTAATCAACCTACAGCTGTAAAATTTTATAGGATGAACAGCGAATTCCCATGTGTTTTAAATGCTTCATCCTTACTAAAAAAAAAAAAAACACTTTCGGGCATATAATGCTCCGCCTAGCGGTGCTCTTGTTTTGTTCTTGCATTTATACTTGTATAGTCTATTACAGCTAATGTTCTATTTGTATTTACACAATTTACATAGTTCACAATAATGTACCAATATGATAATTATGTATTGTTGTTTTTTTATGACATTTTCTTGTCAATTTTTACTACTGTTTGAGTAAAGAATCTGACTTTTGAATTTGAAAATTTTACATTCACCCTATTTATAGACTATTGTCTATTTACAGACATACATTTTGTAGTTATAGATTGTTTTCATGTACACTTTTGTATAATAAGATAATGATCTGGATATATTTATATATAGAAGTATTATTTTTAGTAACAATAGCATTATAAGGACCAACTGTTAACCTGCAAACTTTGGACAGACAGAATAACTGAGACTTGAGAATTTAGACACGTCATGTAAAATGTGGGCTTCTAAAAAATCAACTTTTTTTTTGTGGTGTGTGTATGATGGACACATTTGATACATTTGTAGTACTCAAATTTTCTTGGCTTAAACATTGTGCAGTATATACCATGTAGAACCTGAGCAGGCCCGAATAATGTTTTCCACGTCATAAAGATTTTATTTTTAGCTCGACTATTCGTAGAATAATCGAGCTAATGCAGTCACCCATTTGTCGGCGTCGGCATCCCTGTGGTTAAGTTTTTGTATGTAAGCTGGTATCTCCATAACTTCTGAAGGGAATGGATTGAAACTTCACACATTTGTTCTCTGTGATTATCTAAGATGATTGGCACAAGTCCCATAACTCTGATTTGCTTTTTTACATAATTATGCCCCTTGTTCGACTTAGAAATTCTTGGTTAAGTTTTTGTATGTAAGCTGGTATCTCCATGACTACTGAAGGGAATAGATTGAAACTTCACACACTTGTTCTCTGTGATTATCTTAGATGATTGGCAAGTCCCATAACTCTGATTTGCTTTTTTACATAATTATGCCCCTTTTTCGACTTAGAAATTCTTGGTTAAGTTTTTGCGTGTAAGCTGATATCTCCATAACTACTGAAGGGAATGGATTGAAACTTCACACATTTGTTGTCTGCGATTATCATAGATGATTGGCACAAGTCCCATAACTCTGATTTGCTTTTTTACATAAAAATGCCCCTTTTTTGACTTAGAAATTCTTGGTTAAGTTTTTGTATGTAAGCTGGTATCTCCATAACTACTGAAGGGAATGGATTGAAACTTCACACACTTGTTCTCTGTGATTATCTAAGATGATTGGCACAAGTCCCATAGCTCCTATTTGCTTTTTTACATAATTATGCCCCTTGTTCGACTAAGAAATTCTTGGTTAAGTTTTTGCGTGTAAGCTGGTATCTCCATAACTACTGAAGGGAATGGATTGAAACTTCACACACTTGGTCTCTGTGATTATCTAAGATGATTGGCACAAGTCCCATAACTCTGATTTGCTTTTTTGCATAATTATTCCCCTTTTTTGATTCATAAATTCTTGGTTAAGTTTTTGTGTGTAAGCTGGTATCTCCATAACTACTGAAGGGAATGGATTGAAACTTCACACACTTGTTCTCTGTGATTGTATTGAAACTTGAAGGGTTTGTACCTTTTCGTACAATTTTATGTATTCATATAGGTAAGCATTATTATACTCAATGAAACACCCTTGTGACAAATTTTCGAATAGTCGAGCGTTACTGTCCTCCGACAGTTCTTGTTGCTATTTGTTCTTTACAGCATATTTCATAATTAAATTAAACTATTATTAATTAACAAAAAGTAATTTAAAGTTATACCACAATGATTATTTTATACTTGAATTACTTTTTATTGTGGAGCATTCGCGTACCTGATGAAGGACTTAAGTCATAAATTCTTTACCAGCGTCTTTTTTCCTGTGCATCTAAAGTTGCTGTTTCTTGTATAAACTTGTTGTCTATTACAATTTGCATTATTATAAATTTGTTATATAAGTTGCTGACAAGATTCTCAAAAGAATATAATTTTGATGAAAATTCAGACTGTGTTATAAAGCAGCATGCCTCCAGATTCATGCTAATTTTCATGAACAATTTGAAAATGTATTTAAAGGTACATGTATGATATTTTGAAATGAACATTGTAAATTGCACATACAATTCATGTAAATTACTAAATAGAGGTCAAAATGTGCAAAAATAGCCCTTGCTGCATTAGTCACCCAGTAAAAAATATAGTGATAAATCACTGCTAAATCAGTCATTACTCTGAATAACATGTAATAACTTGAATCTTAAATCATTTTACTGAAAACTTTCCTTAAAATCTTAGTACAGTTTTCTCAAGTTTGATTTTCTTGAAATATTTTGGCTCATCTGGAGGCATGCAGCTCTAACATGGTAAAAATTGTTTTCAAGTACATTTGTAAACATAAGGAGCCTTAAATTCTGTATGTAAAGGGGTAGAAATAAGTTGATAAAATTAGCAAATTTAGCCAAATGTTATAAATATGATGTAAAGCTTTATATGGTTTGTGATTTTTTTTTTTTTACATTTTTTAAAACTCCTTATAGAAATTTTACATTTTGACACTCTGCCCTTTTTATCTGGAGACATTACAACCAGCTTTAAAATGTGTTTATATACATTTGTAATTTATATGAATTTGTTTATATGAATTTGTTTGTAGTTTTGTTGCAAGTACTGGTAGTTAATTTGTTTATATAAATTTGTTTACATGGATTTGTTTGTAGTTTTGTTGCAGGTAGTGTTAAATTAAATGTTTTAATTTTTTGTTTTGTTATATAGTATAAATTTTGTTTCCTGTATTACTATTGAAAGGGTATTAGGAACTAGTCGTTGTTTTTATTTATCATCAAGCTGTTTATATTTCATATTTCACCTGGGACAATGATTTGACATAGTTAAATGTGATATACATGTACATAGTAAACATACATACTTTAAAACTTGCCTAATATTTTCTGATGATATTTGTATTTATGTGTTGTTTTTTTGTGTGTTTTTGTTTTGTTTTTCTTCTAATTATAATTTTATTTTTTGGTAATTCTTAGTCATAATTTTATTCATGAGACTTTTATAATGCTTTAGAATATTTGTTTAACCAAAAATTATTATTTTTAATTAGATTTAAAAAACATCAAAACATTATGATGTGTGTAAATGTTGTGTTATAACATAATATATAATCAAATTGATACATTAAAAGAAAAAAAGAAAAAGAAATTACTTGTTTTCATTTTATATAATCTTCAAAAATTTTTGGTTTCCTCATGTTGAAGGTGAACTATTGTCAGTATCAGGAAGCAGGCACACATCGGGGGGGGGGGGGGGGGGGGGGGGATATTACCCAATAAACATTGGGTTATTCCCTATCAAAGTTGTGCAAATTGTTCCAGTTGGTTGCATTATTAGGTTCCAGGTCTAAAAAAGGGGGTTTAAAAATTCATATTTCAAAAAAAAGTTTGCCTGAAGCTACAAGTTCCAGGGGTATGAAATATAATATCATCTAGATGTCTTCTACCAAATTTTATTTTTAGGGTCGAAATGTGCCCTTCTTTCTCTTCACTGAAACCCCAATGGCAAAAACCTAAGATATTTGGCATGAAAAAGCATGAAGTGAACCGTCTACAAGCCTGTTGATGGGGTAAATATTGGCCCTGTACCGATCAGGGTCATAGGTTTTTATATGTATGAGTATAGTAAAAACTTCAAAAAGTCATCTTTTCTGAAACCCTGAGTGCTAGAGCTTGAATATTTGGCATGAAATTTTCAATGGATCTCTTTGAATGTTCAAATTATGGCCTTTGTGTCAAAGTTTGTCTAACTTTGGGGGGGATGTTTATATCTGTGACGTTGGTATTCAGCCAAGAACACGTGAGTGTTGGTCACCTTTCACATTTCTGTGACTTTGGTGATCAGCTATGCACACATAAATGTTGGCCATGTTTCGCATATCTGTGACGTTGATATTCAGCCAAGTTCACGTGAATGTTGGCAATCTTTAACATATCTGTGACGTTGGTGATTGGCTATGTATAGATAAATGTTGACCATCTTTAACATATTCACTAATCGCAATGTATATATTAACGTTGGCTATGTGGTCCATAATGGCCTTGTTAATGTTAATACTGGCCATCTGTTACTTAATTATCTACCTCTGCAACATTTGTGCCATTACCATATAAACATAAAACATATGCCATGTCCTTTCGTTACAAGTAAGCATTTCAGTTACTTAAAAAGTTACCATACAAAACAAAGGGCCTAAACCAAATACAAACAAGAAACATGACAATGCCATGGAACCAGGTTTTCAATTATCACCATTGTAGAAAGTTTTGTTGTCAAAATTCGCATGAAGTAAAGCTTGCACAGGGCCAGAAATTTGTTAGCATGCTCCTTTGGATGTTGACTATAAATCCATAACATTAATTTACTCGAGCACAATTGGGATATGTTTAATATAGATGAATACTTACCGTCCCTCAATTGTGTTTCCTGCGCCGACATGTATATACTGGTACAGCTGTCGACGCTTGAACTGCTGTCTGCCCATTTGATTGTACGGTGTGAGTCAGACATATCGGAACATGCGGAAAGTTGCTATCGCATGCAGATAAGCTAACCAAGTAAAGATAATAAAGAATAAAACATTTAATTATCATAGTGTAGCTATTCATATAACGAAAGTGACATTAAACCACTATCAAACAGTATAGTACATAATTGCGAAACACAGTTACCTCCCTTCCAAAGAAAACCTCCATTTGCACAAAGTAGGCGTGCTGATTAGAAAGTAAATAACCGGTGATTTACTATTTTCTGTTGAACGGTGAGAAAGTCTTCATCATTTTAATGCTATTTATATTCTTCTTAATATCTTCATTGATATCTAGTTGGTTTTTGTGACCATTTCGTAATTCCTCACGGCATCGGACTTGACGGAAGGACCAAAACGTTGCGATTTGTCAAACAGTTTATAAGCATTGCAGTTAAAGTTCAAACAAAAACAAAGAACACCAAAATACGTTATTTAAAACATGATTATATACATTTTTGATCTAAAATAGTACTTAATGTAGTCGTTTATATAGTTTGAAGGAAATCTGTAGGCACTTGAGGTCACAGCCAGGTCTGTTCATATGTAACAATGTAAAATATTGTAGTATTATCAGATTATTATAATCGCATTTTTGTCCCATTTCTCTGGTCTCAAATACTATATTGCATGAACATAATTTTTTGAAAAGATCTGCCAACTTAAAGTTCTAAATCATTACAAATAAGCACACTGTCTGTACTGCAATGCTTTATAACAGAATAAGTTCGTCTCATTGCCTGCATGTGAGCTTATGTTTCTATGACAACAACAACACCATTATATGGGAGCATGGCAAATCACTTGACAACATTTCTAAATGGTTGCTAACTTTTTTTTTGTCAGCAATGGTTCGAGTACAAGATAGAGAAAAAAATAATACATCACCTATTTGCAGATTGTATGAAAATTTCGTAACTTTATCGTAGACACGTTTGATAATCAAGGGACAGAACATTAAGTGGTTGCACACCTTGCTACAGATAGCAAAATGGTAGTAAACAAAACATACGCACTGGGTTTTAGGTTTCAGCTTTTGACAAAGGTATTAAGCTATTGTAGACATAAGCTGGCCATTTACATGTTTTTGGATTTGGCAAGCATAAGTGTCTATTCTGGTTAGTTTTTTCAACCAGTCCATATCTTCAAAAACTTCAACAATTTAGATGCAAGGAAGCTGAAACGTAAAAACTGAGTGTCTTATACACTTCCTCAACCTTTTACCTCATATATGTTTGTTTACTATAAAATAAAAAAATGCCACAAAAAAACACAATTCTTCACCAAAATAATGTGTACATTTGTAATTCGACGTACAACATGGAAAAAACCTCGATTTTCTGTAATTCAAAGATTTTACATCAATTTTTGTTAATGAATGGGTTTATCAAAAATTATCAGAATACATGGTAACATAATTAAACTTTATAGGTGGGCCTTATAAATGTTCATTACTCGGTAGCCATATGGTCAATGTTGCAACCATTTCGCTGCTTGAACCAAGT
Source organism: Ruditapes philippinarum (assembly GCF_026571515.1). NCBI lineage: Eukaryota > Metazoa > Mollusca > Bivalvia > Venerida > Veneridae > Ruditapes > Ruditapes philippinarum. The sequence goes on from NW_026854148.1 coordinate 106,445, forward strand.
TTACAACCACCTCATGCTTTGTTTATGTATAAGCAGTTTTGTAAAATAATATAAGGTCATAAATTGCAGATTTCCATACCTTAAACTCATTTCATTGCAAGGTACATGCAGAGGCAGAGTATGGCCATTTATTTATAATCTAATTTGTTCTCTGTCACTAAGGGCGATTGGGTAATGATTTACGTGTATTTAAGTCAGTCTCAAAAATTCATTAATTGGTGTATATATTATGTCCCTTAATAATCGTGACACACATAAGTGCGTTTAACTGTTATGAAAACGAATTCATGACGTCATTTTTCCACTTGCGTCAATACGTTACAGAAAAGCTACCTTTTCTTAATTTGATGGCATAATGTTTCACTATGACAGTAAGTCAAATAAAATAATTATAATACATATGTTTTTATAAATAGGAATAATACTTTAAAATATTTGTTTCCCCTCTCGTTCCCTACTGCTTCCTACTCAAAAGTCACAGCTACCCAAAAAATTAAATTGCCTACCAAAAAAAAGAGAAAAAGAAAAAAGAATATATGTTTAATAACATAAGAAAACTGTAAATATGGTTATAATCTTTTATAAGATGCTATGCATTCACAATTTGTTTTGAACTCCATATAATTGTGATAGGAAAAAATAGCCCAACCTGACAAGACCGGGTCGCGGGATGGGAAACAGAAATCATTTGAAGGTTTTTGCCTTAATGGTAAATGATTTCTGTTGTTGTTTTTCTTCCAGCAATATTTTCCATGGGTACCTCAAGAGGGAAAGTTGTTGTCAGAAAGTCAAACGATGAAAGAGGAGTACGATGTGTAAAATGTGGCAGAAGATTTCAAGACAGTTTTCGTTTAAGACTTCATGACCTGGTCGTTCACTGCAATAAACTTCGTTGCTCGTTCTGCACGGCAATTTTCGATACGGAATCTGAGTTAGTTAAGCATAAGGCGTGTCACATGGTAACTTGTGAAAAATGTCACTGCACACTTTCGTCTCCTGGAAATTTAAGGAATCATATGAAAGCCGTACATGCACGTAGAAGTAAATGGCACTGTAAGAAATGCCCAAAATCGTTTAAGGCATTGTCAAATCTAAAGATACATATAAAATCCCATTATGATATCAGGCCTTATCAGTGCAATGTATGCAGTAAGCGTTTTAAATCTTCCGGAAATTTTCGCGAGCATATGCGAACTCACACGAACGAGTATTGTTTCCCGTGTCCCATATGTGAAAAGGCATACTCAAAACGTGGCAACTTAACTCGACATATGACTGTGCACTCTGGGGACAAAAAACACATATGTGACATATGTAACAAGGGGTTTCAATACAACTGTTATCTAAGAAAGCACAAAGAAATACACTCGAAAACATTAAATTACGAGTGTAAAACATGCAGTATACGTTTGAAGACAAGAGAGGCGTATAAAACGCATGTTAGACGTCACTTGCCGCTGGAGCCCAAATCGTGCGAGATATGCGGTGTAAGCTTTTTAAAGCAAACTTCATTGATAGAACATTTAACCCATCATTTGGAATATAGACATGATCTATGGCTGCACTTGCCCGTGAAGTTTTATTTGCCTGTGAAGGCAAACACGTGCGATCTATGTGGTGAAAGTTTTGTAAGCAAGAATTCGTTGGAAGAGCATATAGCTAGTCACCTTGGTAACCGTACCCACAGATGTACTGATTGTGATAAATGCTTCATCCAAATAAAAAGTCTTATTGTTCACAAAAGGAAACATACTGGTTATAGAATGTACCAATGTGACATGTGTAATGAGATATTTTTCAAGAAAAGTGGGTTGCTGAAACACAAAACTCTGCATATTTCGGGCAATGGCCTGAAGTGTATTGTCTGCAGGGTGAAAAACAAACCGGTATTTAATAATCAAGAAGAGCTGAAAGCTCATATGAAAATACATAGAAAGGGAAAACGTTTGACCTGTGACCGTTGTGGATATTCTACTAACCATGGTAATCATCTTAAAAGACACATAAGAAAAACACATCGTGAAAACGACACGTCTCGTTGTAAAATTTGTCACGAGGTTTTCCCAACGAAAAATTGCTTAAAAAGGCATCTGGTAGAACATATTCAAGAAAATTAAATCTTGTGTGAAAATGAAACGGAACAAACCTGACGTCCCCCCTCCCCAGCCACTACCCCTCCGCAACATATTTGACAACATATATTTAAGTGCAGTATTGTTGTTTGTGTTTGTAAACGTTTGCAAACATTGCATGTTTATGTGTTCAATGTACTTAACCCTAATTGATGACATGAACATAAGTGTCTATCTGTTCATAAATTAAAGGTAACAATCTAAGCTTTACAAGACACGTGAATGTTAATGAATTGTGTGTGAAGTTTTAAAGTCACTTGTATTTAGCATGTATATGTATATCAACATGCTAAAGTGATCGTCATTTTGAGCCATGCAAGCCAGCACATACGCGCCTGACCAGGCTTTACACTATTGATAACTCAGTTTTTGGTATTTTAACACTTATTGAACTTTTAACAGACTGTTCCGACAGTTTAAAGGGACTCCATTGAGGTTTAAAAGCCTAAAAACATAACATTTGAATTTCTTACATAAATGAGCTTGGGCTTTTTAGACAGAATTAAATATATGAAATAATATAATATGTAAATAAATTGAAAATCATATGTTTATGTTTTCCTTAGCACGATTTCAGTGACGCGTTTCATTTTGGGTCATTTTTTTACAATTTGGGTAATTATTCTGGTAAAACAATGTGCGTGAATGATCTGAAATTGTGCACAAATATTGGTGTTCCTCACCTACATCAGATGGTACATTTTCTGGAAAAATTATTTTCAGTCCCATCACGTCAAAAAACAGTAGTGGAGTCCCTTTAAGTCCCCCACTTATTCAGAACACATATGCTAGTTCCAAGTTTCAAAAGCTTCAAATTATTGCCTGCATGTGTCACCGAACGTTAGAACATGGCACACTTAAAATGCCTATTTTTGTTTTCTTTACAGTATATTAATTTTACAAATGGCGGACAGTTCATGTGACGAAAACATTTATAAATGTGTATCAAAACATGTATCAAAGCTTGACTTAGGTGTCACATTAAGTTAAAGGTTCATTTATTTGGCGTTAGTGATATTTTCATCTTCACTGTGGAGTATGAACAGTTAACATATTGTTGTTGTTTTTCTTTGTTTATGTTTTATTTTTGTATTTCATTTGTTATAAGCCTCATTGCAGTTTAATGAAATTTATTTTACAACACACTCGTGAAAGTTGCCATAAGATTTTTTTGACCAGACTTGGCACTCTTGAATGTAATGGTCTTATTAAAACGGGAAATGGCGTTGTTACCATAATGTTAAGAGCTTTAAGTGAATAGGTATTCATTTTAAGATATATAAACTTTTATGTTGTTCTCTTTTAGTCTTTGTTTATAGAATATCTTGTGAAAGCACACACTTTATGGAATTTTTATGCTCCATGTACATACATGTATAGTTGTCGACTAGGCCTTCATTTTTTCCGTCCTTATACAAAACATATTTACAGTTTCTTGTAGCACCTTCATTAGTTGTGTGATATTTGATATGCTGGTATATTTCTAGGTTAACTTCTACCATTGAATAGGATATTAGGTTTATTTGGTGGAGGTCAAGGTCATTAAGGCACTTCTTTCCCCAAACTAAAGGTATATTTATCGCTTTTAACAATCGTGAAACATCGGTCAATATCACTGATATTTTGATACTAAGTATACATAATAATTATGAAACTTTTAGTCTAGTATTTCTTTCCATTTGTTAAAAAATTTGATAACGTTTAAATCTTACAAAAGAGTCCAATTATTTCTTGAATTTAAAAAAGCCATACCAACGGAAAATTGAAGTGCCGACATGTCATGGTGTAAAAAGTTGTGTTTTATATATTTTTGTTTGAGAGAGAGAGGACTACTCAAACCCAAAACAGAAACAGTCGTTCTGTTATTTATATTTTCTTATTTTCATTTAACGTTGTTATCAGAAAATAACTTGTTACTGTTATTACTTAATTTTTGTTTTTACCTTTTATATGCTCAATTTGAATGAAATTCAAATAAAATAAATATTTTGATAATTCTTTGATGTGAGTTATGTGTCTATTTTCTCCATACATTTGTATTCCTGAAACGTTCAAGTAGCCAGTTTTATCACGAACTAACCGTATAGACGATTTTTGGAATACATGTTTGGTCCTTTCTTTCCGTCAGCCATTTAGTCTCTTTCAGTCGTAATATAAAAAAGTACAAATGCTCTGTTGTGAGGAAAGAGGATCATGTGGAGATTATGCATGTTATATTCTAGCTCGACAATTAAGCTGGTTAGGTTTTTGCCTGTAATTTGCTTTCTCGAAAACGATTTCAGGGAATGGGTTGATACGTCACACACTTATTTGAGAGGATAATAGGAGGTCACTATCAAAGGCGCATAACACTTACATGGATTTTGACAGAATTATGGCTCCTTTTGAACTTAGAAAATTCTACGTACATTATCAAGGCTCTTGTTTTACAAACAAGCATTGAGAAAAGTCTAGCACGTTGTCTACTAACAGCTCTTGCTTTTCGTTGTGGTTGGTATGGTTACAGCAATGAAACTAATGATAACTGATCACATTTGGATCCTTCCATAACTTTAATTAAACGTACAAATGCTATAGGTAATGGTTGATGATACCTGATATTAGGATCTAACCGTATGGTGATTATGCAAGTCATTTTAAATCTTATTTCCGTCCGCTAGTCGATTCTGTCATTCCCTCCGTCTTAAGAAATCTAGATTCTGTCATAACTCAAAAATCGATGATTCTTGAAATGTGGACAGAGGACCGTGTGGAGAATGTGTAAATCGTTTTATTTGTTCATCTATTTGCCATTCCGAACGTATTTTTCACCAACGTTTAAGTTAACTTTAACATATTTAAAGATCCTGTATGTTTTGTAATTCATATTTTTACTGTGTGAATACCACACTAGCAAAAAATATTATATATGTACATATTTATGCAAATAAAACAATTTTCAAACATCGAAGAATATGTAAAATGTGTACTGCAAATATTTGTGCACATTATATTTAATCAATAAATTACAGGCATTCATTTCTTATTGGAAAATTTGACTTAGAATTTATAGAAAATAAATTTCCTATTACCTCCCTTTATTTACATTAAATGTTAAATTGGGTAATATCTTTATAAACAATGCTTATTGGAACTTACAATATTGGCAAATCTTAATTTGAGCATCATATTTATGAAATAAAACCATGAAAAAACTGTGTTACAGGATCTTTTAAAGGTGAGATACACAGGCACTCAACAAACATTCATGGACTCTATGAGCAACTATTGTATTTTGGACTTCTCAAGTATTATCCAATAGTCCACGGAGTTAAGCGAAAATAGCCGAGACTGTGGTATAATTTCGATGTGGTACATCTATATGCATTTATCCCTGGAGACAATTTGAATTTGAGAAAAGTTATGTTATTGATATACATGTATAATAATTAAATAATTAATGACCTCTATTAGAAAATCAAAGCACAGAAGGCGCTGAATTTGTTTGGGTCTCAGAATGTAAGAAAGGTGCAGGTTGTGAGATTATATGTATAGTGCCACCAATGCTTTCCAGCGTTTTAATTGTAGTAAATTGGCTATAAGACTAATTGCAACACTGATATTCAATCCAAGGTTTATTTGACTTTAACAACTTGAAAAAAAAAAATGAGTTACTTTTACTGGGATTTGAACTCCAGACCTCTCGCTTCCTAAGTGAGCCCGAAAACCCTTCAGCCACGGTGAATTTATATGTAAATGGCCTGAAGAAAACCATATTATTCTAAATTAGGGCTTGTAACGACTTTAACTGTTGTTATCATGGCTACTTTCTTAACAAAGACACTTAAAAAAGAATTTAACAAAAAAAAAGGTCCCTCGACTGGGATTTGAACTCGAGACCTCTCATTCACTAAGCGAGCGCGTTTCCACTGTACCACTATTTATACAAACAAAGTCTGATTAACATCAAGTCATTCTAAATTTAGAACTTCCATTGCATTTCGGGTTTGTAATCCTTATTAATTTCGAGGTATTTGATCAGGATAGACCTGTTGTTTAAAATTGAAGTAAATATTTTAGCGAAAATCTTCTCGCCCAAACAGTCCGACATGTAGAATCTATATATACCACTACTCGGTTTGTGTAGTATTCGGTAATCGACATCGCTAAAAATAGTATTTTCATTGATAAATCATATTCATCCGCGTAATTTGTGATTGTGCATTTATTGACAATTCTATAAGCCAACGCTATTGTTTAACTTTGAAAACATTGTAATTTGTTGGATACTTGTAACAAAATAAAATATTTGTTTCTTTTAAATCGCTAGTTTTAAGCTGTTTTGAGAACTACCTGTTGTTAGGTTTGTCGTAAACTTCTATGTCAGAGATTGAATGTTCGCTTTGTATTTACTTATTTTCGATCAGAAAATACAATAAAACAATATTAGAAATCTTCGACCATTCGGGAATTTCTTTGCTTGAAAATTAATGCGCCTGTCTTTGACCATCTTTACGCAGTGATCTCCCCTGAATTTTTTGGCATTAGTGTACATACAAAAGGGAAGTAACCGCTTCAAAAAAGTGGACTACTTTCGGCATTTGCAATTAACAACATTAGACTCTGAAATTTCGCTACCATTATTTGTTTGGTCTGACGACCCAAACAAATAAAAATGTCAATAAAAATTTAAGCGTTAAAACTCAATGCAATGCAACATTATCTCTGAGAGCCGTCCTCTGTTGTACAATGTACCACCAAATATAATTATCTCTGTCCTCATTGCAGCAATTGGTCAGTTATTTTCAAGAAATTCACAGGCATGATTCGAACCCTGGTTTAGCTCTATATAGTGTAATGAGTGTTTGTAGACACTTATGTATACAAAGCTATAATCTAACAGATCGTCATTTGCTTATTTACAAGTTTTCTTTTCTCTGTTAAGACTGTTATAAATCATTACAAGAAGATTTTAAACCTATTGTAGTGGACTTTTGTTCAACTTATCCGCATCTGAGCCTAGTTTGTAAAGAATTATCAAATGTGAGTTGTCTCCCCTGACAAAGTCACAACAAACATTCATGGACATTTTCGAAATCGTTGCACCTCAGCACGAACATTTGGATTGAAAACAAAACAACAGAAAAAATTCGACTAGGAATTTCCAAAATTATTTCAAAATTACAAACATTAACCTACATAGAATCAGGAACATTACATGTATGTCCAATATAGAATAAACTAATTATTAAGCTGAATCATGTAACGGTTGTAGAGAAGCGACATATATATATATTTTCAAATGTGTTCCACAATGTTCAGTTTTTCGACCATTGCCTTTTCTCGCCTTCTAATATATAAACCACCTCACACATGACATAAACTCCTATGTCCGCTTGTTTCAAAACGATTTTGGGATATACATTGCTCAGACACAACACCACAACAATCGATTATCCTCCAAATATTGACAAGTAATAGTTAAAATGTGACATGGAAGTCAACCTATTCTAAGTGTCCAAACTTGAACCACGTCACAAAAAATATTAAATGTGCAAGTGAAAACTGTTAAGTCAACTAAAGATAGTGTCTGTCTAAACAATCAGCAGATCATACAACGAGTATAAGGACTATCTGACTCCTGGCGTGATCGTAAACTACATGAATATGCTAAACTATTTATGTAGTTTAAGCCAATAAAATGTCATCCTTTCTTCTTTTCTTCTTCTTCTTAATCGTATATATATACTATATGCTAAACTGTAGTTTATAAGTCAATAAAATGTTCTTCTGGCGATCATAAACATCTATCAAGATCAATTCCAGTCGGAAAAATTAAAGAAGAATGTGCATCAGTTTTGTGGTTTCTTTTATAACTAATTTGTATCGATACATTAATAATTTATATATATATATATAAAGCTCTAAACAAATATATTATACAGTACGTACAAGAATACATAATGTAGATCTATATATCTATGAATCAGGCCTAATCAAACGTAGTATAGACAAAAACAGAATCCTTAAAGAAAGCCTAACACGACAGAATTGTAAAAAGTTGCAGGCTAGGTTTGATTGAGCCTGTTCATGGATGGTACTGGAAAGTGCAAGTTACCGTCCACGCCCTTAACACCGGCTAAAGCAGAATTCAACATTTAAACACAAAACAGGGAAATTTTGAATTTAGAAATATCCGCAGATGTGTTCATACGGCGGTTATCATGGAACATTCAATTTGAGACAGTAGTGTCATTCCAGAAAAAGCGGCGTATGGTCCCCAAGTAAAAGAATGCATGCATGAGATTGTGCCCTAAACTAGAAAATAATGGGCGGAACTAAATAAAATGGAATTTTGTAAGGGGATCTGAGTTTATAATTATTTTCATTCTGGTTTTTACATGCTTGTATCAAGCATATAAATATTGCGATTTTACGTCAGCTCCGGGTCATGATTGGAAAAATAAGAGCTATTTTATTGTACCGGTGTATCTCTAATATATGGTACCGGTGTAATATTTAGTTTGTTTTCGTTTCTTTTCGGTTGCCCTCTTTTTGGTAATAAATTGACTTTGTGACCATTATTTGTGTCACGTGATACGAGAAAAATATGGCGGCTGATCAACAAAAAACTTTAAAATTGCAATTTTACATTTCTTTTGTCGTTTCTTTCTGATAGAACGTTTTATTTCAGTTGACCTTTTTTTTTAAAGAAATATGTTCAAAATGTTTCTGGATTGCATTCTAAATTTAACGTAAGTGTAACTTTGTTACGACATAGAATACTGATCATTTTCTAAAACCGTGCTCAGTCAACGGTGTTTATACACACGTAAATATTTGTTTTGTCTCTCACGCAATAAGAGCAGAGTCCACGGTCTTGTCTCAATTTATCAAATGCATTAAATTCTCGCCATAAAACATGTCAACAAGAAATTTCATCGATATAACTGCATCTTTTTGTACTTTTTTAAACTGTTAAACCTGCAATCTTGCAGAATGACTGAGGTGAGTCTGTGACTAAGACATTGTCTCTGTTTGCAGCAGATTGGTGCTCTGATTCTTTTTCTTGTTGTCAACATCTAATTATCAATCTTGCATTAATATGAAATTAGGCAAAGCCTATGAACGGGGAAGTCGTTAAAAAATCCTTTCATTCTTTCCGCTTTAACGGTGTAATTCAAAATTACATACACCGCTTCCGTTTTCACCAGGAACACTCGACTATTATTACTAATCCGAAAAGTTGAGAATTGTTCCGTAATCGGAATACCCCGCCTATTATCATTGACATACATTGTAAATGGTGGCGCCCGACTAGAAGTAGAACTGACACTGAAATTTTCATTGATAGGTATAGAATTCTATATATATTTTTTAATTGTATTTTTTTTGATTTTCTTTTAAATATTCATGTGTAGTCTATAGCCGGGCAAGCCAAAGCCCGGACCCGCTTTGCGGGCCCGGTCTTTGACTTCCCCGTATTATCAAAGCACTTGTGGGAAATTGCAAGAAAGATAAAGAGCTGTTTTAAAAGAGGATAAAAGAATAACATGAAATTAGGCAAGGAAGGGCTAGCCAAAAAAAAAGAGTGACAATAGAATTTTCTAAGGACACGTTTCACCCACACTTACTGACTTAGTTTCAGGGAACATGTAAACTTTCCATAATTGATGGACAAACTTCTACTGTCAATAATACACCAATAAACACTTTTCCCAACTAGCAGACGACATGCTATTCTTATCAGTAGGTTTTCGAGTAAAGATAACTGGTTGTGTATCTCACTGTATACATAAATCGTATGTAAAATGGCCTGACATATGGTAGGTTTAACAGTTAATTTTAATACTTTGGTGACAAAAAAATATGGAAAATTATATACTGTGGCAAAGCTAAGATCCAAAGCTTTCCATTGATGTAATCAGGGCCAAAACACCATTCTGGGGAAGGGGCCTCAGCCTCTTTCATGGGGAAAATATGCGTGATTTTGGCATACTTTGGGAAAAGGGGTCTCAAAATTAAAACAAGCTTTTAAGAAGTCCTTCAAAATAGAAAAGCAAAAAGCACTTGGAAATTCTGATAAGGCAGTAAAAGACCTTAATTCAACACTATCATTTAATTTTTTTCTAAATTCTATGGGAAATTTCAAGACTGGGGAATTTTGAGGACCAAACTGGGGAAAAAAAGAGGCTAATTTGGTTGGGGAAGCAGCCTATATTCGGCCTCTACAAAGTAGGGTTTTTTGGCCCTGGTAATATTTTTTAAAATCGGACATGTAATCACAACAAACTGGCGGTTTAAAAATGGCTTAATTTGTATTGTTTTAGCGTAAGAGTTATCGATTTTACTCAAAGATAAGGGAAACAACTCATATTTTTCACTCGATATACCTCGGTTATTTACGTAGTTCATATGAAAAGTGTTTATAGGTGTATTGACACAATTATCAGAGCACAATAACAATTATTTTTGGTGCTTTTTTCATTTTTTAAAGTTGTTGAAAATTAAACTTATTGAAACAAAAAGGGTCATTATAATAATTATGTAGATGATATCAATTGCTGTCATTTGTTTTCAACTATATATGAACGTTTTTTTCTAGCCATCTAGAGATGACAACGATCCATATTTGTACCTTTTAGCCAACATGCCAATTCATAAACATACAATGTAAATATTTGCTCATTTGCTGTTTCCTGGTTTAATCCTCTTTTAAAGACTTTTATATAAATTTGAAAAGTGTCGTACGACCAGACAATAAAGTGTGTCCTGGCTAGTCGTACGGCAAAGCCTATGAACGGTGAAGTTGGTTAATAAATCATTCATTTTCCTGTTCTACAGATGTGAATTGGCATTTCATGCACCGTTTCCATTTAAACACAGAACACTCAATTATTAATTAATCAGAAAGGTTGCAACTGTTATCAGTATACTTTGGGCTGTCCTATTATCAGTTACATTGAAAATAGCCATACCCAAGGGCCAACTATAAGTATAGCTGACACTGAAAATTTCATTGATAGGTAAAGAATTCTTGGGGGGGGGGGGGGGGCTAAATTTATTTATTTATTATTTGAAAGTTCTAGATGCCACTGGGCCAGTATTTCAACATTAATTAATTTAGCATGAGCTTTGATCAGAAGTTCACCATTAAGTTATATCTTTATTTTTAAAAATGTCAAAGCTAAAGTCTTCAATTATCAAGTAGAAATTTTAACAAAACATATTTAATGATTCAGATTGTTTATGTTAATTGAGAAACTTTTAATTGAAATTAAATAAATGACATGTAATTGCCAGTATTCTCCTGTGTATTCTGGGTCCTTTAATTGAATTATTCCTATTGTAGCAACAAGAGATGCTGTTGTCAGTTGTGCTACATGAAAATACATGTATAAAGTCTACTCTCAATCTCATTATCAATATCATCACTGTGGCTTTTTATTGGTTTAAACTGGTTTAATGCACATTATGATTCTACATACATGTACATGTACCAGTAGGTGGAGCAAATTGTTATGTAGGTATGTAATGCAGCATTGCTTTTGATTGGCAAATAGGTTTTATTGTTTCATGCACCAGAGTAACATTTTCTAGGTCAGTAGGGTCAAATACAGTGTGACACAAGAGCTTATTTTATAATTGGTCAAATGAGTGCATTTAGGAATTTTTAACCTTTTCTTTTTATAATAAGTACAAATAATTAAATAATATAAAAAAAGTCATTGATTTCAAATAATTATCACTTCTATTTGGAACTAGAAATTTATCCTATATATAGTGTCTTTTAAAGAACACAGTTACTTATATGTATAAAAACTATAATATATAAAAATGAATATATGAGCTAACTGGTCAATATAGGTAATAAACTCACTAAATAAATAATGTTTTTATATCATTTGTCATACTGTAACAATAAAGCATTATAAAGTTATACCATAAATCATTAAATGTTATGTAACATAGGTTGCTTTAACCTTCTCCTATTAATATAAAGTAAGCTGATTATGAATGTAAAGTAACCTAAGGTTATCTATTTTTAGTAACAATTACATGTACATAAAACACTATAATGTAGACACCATTCATATTCAGCACTTGTCAAATTATGTAACACATCAGTGTTCATCATTCAGGACATGACAAGTTACATGAAAAGTCATAAATAACATGGGAAACAGGCATCCATAAGTGAAAGTTTGGGCGTCATTTACTCTTGAATTTGGCCTGTGATAACGGCCTCCATGGTCGAGGGGTTAGAGTCGATGACTTCTAATCCAGTTACCTCTCTGGCGTGGGTTATCCCAGTAGATGCTTTGGTAGTTTAGCGCAGAGGAAAGTAGTCTAGTACAGGTGTAACTCTCCAGAAACGATGGTTAGGAAACTACCCACCTATAATATGACTGAAATACTGTTGGGAAAAGGTGTAAAATGAAACAAACAAACAATCCAAAATATATTGCTTTTTCCTCCTTTTCCAGCATAAACATGTGTAATGCGACTTCCAGTGTTAGACATTTTCAGTCTGTGACTTTCCCTTGCTGGGAAGGGCTTAAAAGTAATGTTTTATACTCTTCAGCACATGTCTAGTTATATAACATGATAGTGTATATCATGCTGCACAGATATTTATAGTATTATAAATCTGCTAAAATGGCTAAATGTAAATCATTTATATAAGTCATTTATTTTAAGTCATAACATTTATATCAAATTTATAATATAATATTAGAATAAAATGATACAAATTTTTACAGTACACCAGTGACTTTCTGTACATTTTTTAATGCCTCATTCTATCCAGCCTATACCATATAGCAGGCATCCTTTGTTTAGTCTGAGCTGGGCACTATACATGTATGTTACTTTATTGTGACATTATTTTTAAACATTTCTTTATCGTAGTTACAGGGGTAACACAACTTACTGGCATTGGCCTAAATACTGGAATTGACTGGAATCAGAAGCTATTTACTGCAGTTGGCCTGCAATTTTGTTTCATATCAATTAGATCACAAAATAATAAACTGGTTTATCTTGATCAGTTAATGGGAAAAGAACTGTCTTAGGCTTACTCATGTTGATCAATTAGTTGTCATTATGATTTTAATACAGTTTATTCTTAACTTCAATATTATGTTTTTGTATTTCCAGGTAGTACATATAGATAACACAGAAGATGCCGATACAGGCACCACAGTGGACAGAGTTTTTATCCTGTCCTGTGTGCTATAATGTCTTCAATGAAGAGCTATATAGGCCAATCAGTCTGGCCTGTGGTCACACTGTCTGTAAAACATGCTTGTCAAAGTTCCAGCAGCGGAAGTGCCCGTTTGATCAGTCTCTGATAACACGAGACATCGACGAGCTCCCCGCTAACTTTGCATTGTTACAGTTACTCAGCGTGTCAGCGTCACCTGATACCAAACTTCCATGTGTACCAGAGGAATACAAGAAACATTATGAAAAGTCTAAGAAATGTGTGGAGGATCTGGCTCTGCTTTTGAAACCAGTCTCATCCAGTGAGTTTTATCATCTTTTCCAAACCATTTTTCCAATTTTTTTGTGTACTTAACAATAATATTCTACATTTAAAAGAAATAGAACCCTGTTTTAATGCTCACGTTGAGGTCCAATGTCTCAAACTGCAATTTAAACGTTGGTTCTGATAATATAAAGCTCATCATGAGACTTGATATGAAGATATGTAATAACAAACTCCTCACAGCGGTTACGTCACGCTTTGCTACTTTAACCACTGCCACCACTGAAATCACGTGATGATAGTTGTATCATGTGACAAAAACATGGCGGCCAGTTTCAGAACGCCAGGGATCCCATATCAAACTGGCAGATTTATAATTACATCCTTACCAGACAAAATAAGTTCAAGACACACAATTTGTTATCACTTTAAAACAATTGCCGGATCAAATCTTTTTGTGCAGTCGTTCAATAACTGTTTATATTCTACCATTGTTTACTATGCATACGGTGTCACAGTGAAAATATCTTTCGTTATGTTTACAAAATAATTTTTATACGTATATTTTTTTACTTTCTTGTACATTAAGCATAACTATTTAACGAAAGAAAACTAAAATGATATAAAGTATTCTATTTCAAAATTAAAAGTGAAAAAAATATATCCGGCTATATTCGACCGAATTTACTTGTGGTGGCAGTGGTTACTGTACAGATCAGGGGAAGTAACCGCTGCGAGGAGTTTGATGTAATAATTGTCACAGCAGTTGAAATAATGTTATCCTCCTATTAAATACTACGGTGATGTTTACACCATAATAGTTAGTACTATATTGTTCATTTTATTGTGTAATTCTTATCTGATAAAACTGAAATTTTTGTTTGAATGGGTCATTTTTCTTTGATCTAAAAAATATTCCAATTATTTCTAGTACTATAGCTAATAAACATTTATTTTTCATGATAACAGCCAGTACTGGGTCAATAATATCAGTATCCACATCAAGTTCTAGTAGTCCCGGAGTACCAAGCTGTGTCTTAAGTAGACCTATGCAACGTAAGCTGATCTCGCTGGTTAACTGTCAGCTAGTTGAAGAGGAGGGTCGTGCACGAGCTCTACGTGCTGCAAGGTCACTTGGTGAAAGGACGGTCACTGAACTTATATTGCAGCATCAAAATCCTCAACAGCTCTCATCAAATCTCTGGGCGTCAGTACGTGGTCGTGGGTGTCAATTTCTCGGGCCTGGTATGTTTCTATAATAATTGAAAATATGTATATGCCCTTTGTTTATAGACTGTTGTATTCATATTTACATTGTAAAGTTAAAATCTAAGTTTGCAATATATTGATTATTCAAAATTGCATCTGTCATGATATCTGTATATAATGTTAGGTAAACATATACTTTTATGATTTACCTTAAGAAAAGCCTTATTATATTACTGTACGCATGGCCTTAAAGTAAGCTGTCAATTTATTCATGTTAATGATATAGGTCTATCTCAACTTTAATTATGCCCACTTGGGAATTTAGTTTCAGGCAAAAGTGTCAGCAGTTGTTTATGGTATTTTGGTATTTTGTTTGAAATTGTTTGTGTGATCATAATTATGGTACAAATTTTAGGGTAGGAAAATCAACAACAACTTATAAAATGATAAATATTTACCTACCAATGTTTCAAGTTACTTTCAACATAAGCTTTCATCTAGATAAATATTAAAATAAATAATGAGCATGACATAATAATAGTTACATAACATGAAGGGGGGATGTACATTACAAATAAGCATATTTTTGTCAGTGTATGTTTTTTTTAAGTAAGTACAGTATGAATTTATTTGCTCCAGGGATGCAAGAGGAAGTGCTGAAGCTGATTCTGCTTGCACTAGAAGATGGTTCGGTTTTGTCAAGGAAGGTATTAGTTCTGTTTGTGGTACAGAGACTGGAAGCTCAATACCCACAGGCATCTAAGACTGCTATAGGTCATGTGGTACAGCTGTTATATAGAGCCTCCTGTTTTATGGTAGGTTTACCAGTTTAACGTGTGGATCAAATAATTTTCTGTTTATTATTATGTCCCAACTTCTTATTTTGTGAGAGATGGGGGCATAAAGCTTTGCTCAAGTCGCTGTCTGTAGATTTACAAAACAGTGGAATTGGAGGTGCCTTCATGTTCAATGGACTTGCTGTAAGTTGGTTGATATTAAATTTTCGTTGGAGTTTGTCTTTAGCATAAAAAAATCTTTTTCTCTCTTAACTTGATATCTATCAAAAGAGAAACAAGAATATATAAAAATTTTAAACAATTATTTCCAGTAAAAAATCTTTAGTCCCTTTAATATAAGGGCATAACGAAGGCATTGTAGTTCCTTTAAATTAGTTATGGATGCTTGAAGAACACCTTTAAATACCAGTTTCCATAGCTACAATGTGTTTTGTTTATATATTTTGTAAAGGTGACCAAAAGAGATGAGGAATCATCATTGATGCAGCTGAAGGAAGAATTTCGTTCGTACGAGTTTCTGAGACGTGAGCATGATTCACAGATTGTACAGATTGCAATGGAAGCCGGACTGAGGATCGCACCTGACCAGTGGTCATCTTTATTGTATGGTGATTCCACTCACAAGTCTCACATGCAGTCTATAATTGACAAGGTACTTGTTTTTAATTGTGCACATTTTAGTCCTATGTGATCAGGGCAAAGAACATGTAAATGAAAAAAAGGTAATTAAAAATTGGATTTAGTTAAATAATTTTTTTAAAGTAATTCAGTGTTAAAGACATCTGTTGGTTTCCATAAATTTGATAAGATAAAGTAAACAATAAGGTTTTCAACTTTCAATTTTTGATCATTAAATGCTCTGTTTGCCTTGTGAAAGGGTTAAAATTCTTTCTTGAATACACTTTCGATAGTTTGACATTAATATAAAGTCCAGCCACCATCTTTCATACAGATTGAACAGGATTTACAATGTTGGCTGTAGAAATTTAGCAATTTGATATAATAATGTGCACTTTAAAATTCAATGTGAGAGAAGTCCATTATACAATCTTAGCTTGGCAAGGGTTAAAGTGCTTGCAAGCTCTGATGTTACTTTCTAATTTAAATTAGGTTTGTGTGCCCCTTGTCGCTGAGGGGTTGCTTGAAATGGGTGAAGCTTAAGAATTGCAGTCACCATTTATTCCTGTGTGATCGTAAGAGGTAACAGAATAGGTTTGCATAACTGGAGTCTATGCATCTCTTAGCTCCAGCAAGTTAGGTGGTTTTGACCCCTTGTGAGCTTTCAGCTTGTAACATCCAAGGTTTCGCCAAAATCGTTTTTATGGATCCAAATGACCTACACTTTGTTAGTGTGCAGACAAACAAAATTAGCATTATGGGTTTTTGAAAATACATGTAGAATAAATAATATATTACAAGCTTGAAGCAACACAAGGGGTTATAACCTACTCACTTGCTACAGCACTGTTTGTAAAGTGTATCTGAATTTATCTTAAGTTGAGTAAGCTTGTTGAATATCAGTCAACATTAATGAGATGTTTATGGCGTGCCATGACAAAACCAAGGTAATGCATTTGCGACAAGCATGGATCCAGACCAGCTTGGCATCCGCGCAGTCTGATCAGGGTCCATGCTGTTTGCTTACCAACCCTATTTCAAGTAGAGAAACTGATAGGGAACAGCATTGATCCTGATCAGACTGCGCGGATGTGCAGGCTGGTCTGGATCCATGCTGGTCACAAACCCATTATGTTGGTTTTGTTGTGACACTGCTCATTTGTAACTTATTTCAGCTTCAGACCCCTCAGACATTCTCACAGAGTGTGAGTGAACTGTTGATAGCCTTACAGAGAACAGGGGACCCCTATAGTTTATCACAGCTGAGACCAGAATTAGAGTTCCTGTCTAACATAGACCCTAGTCCAGGTAAATACTGATTCTCCGTAACACTGATATAGACCCTAGTCCAGGTAAATACTGATTCTCCGTAACACTGATATAGACCCTAGTCCAGGTAAATACTGATTCTCCGTAACACTGATATAGACCCTAGTCCAGGTAAATACTGATTCTCCGTAACACTGATATAGACCCTAGTCCAGGTAAATACTGATTCTCCGTAACACTGATATAGACCCTAGTCCAGGTAAATACTGATTCTCCGTAACACTGATATAGATCCTAGTCCAGGTAAATACTGATTCTCAGTAACACTGTGTCTTCGTTATTCATTGTTACATAATTTGCCATTTTTATGCCTTTCACATCAAGAATTTATTGGCAATTTCTGTCAGTTTGTCTCTGTGTTTACATATTCACCATTTATCCCTTACTAGTCTTGACCTTGAAAGTTAAATTTTCACATAAAAAAAGACAGCAAATAAATTAGCCCCATTGATATTCATAGACAACTTTAGCTCAAGCATATTGTGTTTTTAAATCACATTATCTGAATATTTATTCCTTTATCATGTTAGTTGAAATCTAATTTTATACAGTGACCTAAAAATTTCTGTTACATTTCTGATAAAGTAATATATGTAGATATTTGTTATATTAAAGTAGATATTTGTTATAACTGTTTGACAGATGGAGAAAAGCTATTTAAGATTCATATTAAATGTGATAATTATTACTCCCAGATGTACCTTGCCCTACCTGGGATAACTTAGTTGGTGTGTTAAGGGCTGTCAAGACTGTGATCGAAGGCTTGGTGAAGTTTCTACAGAGTGCCGGTGCCAGAAAACCGGATCTATCCATGCCGTTTAATGCCCGGTATAAAACCAGCTATTGTAGAGATTATATGGAGCATGGAAACTGTCCTAGAGCTAACAGTTGTACATTTGCTCATTCTGAAGAAGAGTTGGATAAGTAAGAGAATTTTACTACTAAATGTTTACTTTCTAGACCTAGAATATTGGGATCTTACACCAGTTGCCGGTACAGACGGGTATATCTAGCTCAGGGGTAACTGTTTATGGGCATAACAAAGCTCTGCAGAGTTTCTGGTAAACTGTTATCCTGAGAGCTATATATTCCTGTCTGTGAAGACAGCCAGTAATTGATTCTTTTTCTTGCATATTACAAATTAAGAAATTCCAAAAACTAATATTTTTATTAAGCACTTTTTCTTACAGTAGTATATGAATTTACAACTTCATTAATAATGGCACAACCACATCTTCCTAAGGATGCAGTTCATTTACAAAAGATGCTTGTAACTTATGTCATTTAAAACACTTGATGTGTCTAACATGGATTGAGTAAGAGCACCAGTGTAAAAGGTTGATATTCATGTCTGATACGAAAAAATAAAATATCATTTGTTTCTCTTCCTGCTTTCTACCAATAAAAATCATTTTAAGTATGTACATCCTACCTCTATTCTCAATCACATAATTCACTGGGTTTAAATCCCTCCAGATATATTGGATTCTTTTTTCCAAATATATTGGAATCCTTATTGTAAGGAAGCTGTCCAGCTAGAATACAAACATTTTTGCTTCCGATTAAGAGCTCTCTCATTCCTGATCTACATGCATTACAGAATGACCTTGGTTCTAGTTATGTGGCTTTACATGGCCTGAACTGATGGAAATACAATAAGTTGAAGCTGTGAAAGCACCTATTTTGTTGTTTGTTTTGTTTTATGCTATTGTCTTGTAAAAAAGGGGATGATGAGAAAGTAGAAATAAAGTAACAGCATTATGCATGTTATTACAGGTACAGGCAGAAAAGTAGGAAAATACCACGAGGTCCTGGTAGCTATAGAGATGATGACAGGTTTGTAGATTATGACATCATAAAATAGCACCTTGCATTTATTCCATTCCATTACATTGTGTTACATACAATTTGAAGTTAGAACAAATTTTCCTCTATATGAAGTTACTTACTTAAAAAGTTGAATACTGTAAAGTGGTAGAATTTGCATAATAAAAATTATTATAATGTTGATGAAGAATGAAAAAATGTTTTTATAATTCTCACTTTTCAGATCTCAGTATGATAGTTATGACTATTTGGATGATAAAGATAGTTATGGTTATAGACACGATCATTCACAGTCAAGGGGCGCCTCTTATCCTCCCAAACCATTTCAACTCTCTAAATCAATGACCCACCCAGTGTCTTCTCTTCAAAGACATCCACCTCCAAAGCGACCTCAACTTCCTCAAGGCCCAGTTCCTAATCCAGGAGCTCCGCCTTTATATAAATCCCCTCCCACACAAAGACCTCCCCCTCCATTTGTAGCACCTCCTCTACAATCAGCAGTTCCTGGTCAGACGACTCCTGTACAACCTCAATTTGAAATGACTCCGCCTCCACAGTTAGCAACGCCCCAGGCAGTCATGACGCAACAGATGGCTCCGCCTATACAAGAAACCCCATCCCCACAAAGTGAACAATTTGTAGTTGTTGGAAAACCTGTTTGTCAGACTGTTGATAATGTAGATATGGGTGATAATATGATTAAACCACCTGTTGAGATGGTGATTGGACCAGGTGGATACATCCAGCCTACAGGTAACATAGTACAGTCACCAGTCACACCCACAGTTAATTTTGCCACACCTACTCATGAATATATTTCACAAGTAGATCCAGCATTACAGCAACAAGTTGGAAATTCCCCCATAGCTGTCATGCCTCCAAATGATGACTCAGCTATTCTTCAGGCAGGAAATGTTATTCCTCAAGCAAAAAACATGGTAATGCCACAAGGCCTGCCTCCTTCAATGGCCCCGCCTCAAATGTCAGTTCAAGTCAATCCCCAGGGTATGATGCAGCAAGGAATGAGTATGGAAATGCAGCAAGGGGCAATGATGCCAGGAGGAGGAGCTTCCAATATGCCACCCAACATGCCACAGATTGGTGGAATGATGTATCCATTTATGCCACCTTATGGTCCTCCAGGTATTTGTTAAAATAGAAATTAAAAAAAAACTGTTAAGTATACTTGTAGAGGCATTAAATATATCTCTTAACTGCAAAAAAGTTTTAAACAAATTTATTTCTAATCGGACTATGGTTATGAATATTTAGAATATTTTAAGCTATATGTGAAAATGTAATTTTTGTATCTAAATATTAAATTTGGAAAAAGGAAAGAAAAGATTTTAAGTTTGGTTAAATTTAAGATTATATTTATGATATACAAAAATGTATGAAGTCAGTTTGATGTAAAATCTTATGAATTTTTTTTTTCTTAAAAGAATACTATACAATACAATAGATGTCTGAATGTTGTCTGTACTATTTCATTTGTTTATATTTGTATTATTTGATGATTCTATTTTATTTGTTTACATTTCAGCTGGTTCTGGTATGATGCCACCAAGATTTTCAGTGCACCCGATGATGTACGGACAGTATCCGTACCCTGCCGTACACCCGTACATGGCGTATTACCAGCAAGGCTTTGTTTCTGGTGAGAACTCCCAGTTACAATATGACAACTATTACACGTCTCTCAATCCATTTGCTGAACCATGGAAACCAGGTATGGGTCCGGGGCCCAACCATGACAGAAGAGCACAGTTTAGTGTTAAAAATGGAGCAGAGAAATGCTCTATGTGCAGTGAGAAAGATCAGGAGGAAAAGCGAAAACGATACCTCTGTGACAAACATAAAAATGAAAAAGACTGTGTCCATAATGAAGAGTATAACTATAAACAAAGCAGTACTGATAAAACGAATGTAAAATTTCCTGATTTGGGAAAATCTTATCGAGAAGATGGGCAGCATAATCAAAATGGATACAATAGCGGAAGTTCAGACAATAAAAAATTTGTGAGCGATTTAGCGAAATCTAAGAAATGTACTGTTAATGAAAGTTATTCTTACGAAAATGAGTTGAGTAATATAAGCAGTAGTGAAGAAGAGGTTCCGGAATGGAGTACTAACGATGATTTTGAGGATGAAGAATATGACGAGAGTGTGACTGAGGCGTTCAGCTTGAAGTTACAAGAGGAAGCTCGGTCACAATCAAGAGATAAACAATATGACAGAAAAGATTACAAGGAACAACAAAAGGTGAATAATAAAAGTCACAAATACTTTTCTTTCTTCATTTGATGAAAATTTTCATACTTTTTTGGTAACGTTTTGAAAAAGAAATCGGGTGAAATTATGTGCTGGTTAAATGTAGATTTTTGTAGCTCCACTTTTCAAATTTTACAGTTCAAACTTTTAGTTACATTTTACGGCATCTTATTTGAAATATTTTAGCTTTTTTATCATCCAGTATAACATAGAAATTCATTCATGAAATTTAATAATAAATTTGTTGACATGTTGACAGGCTATATGGCCCTATATAAATGGTTGTGTGTAAATTGATAGCAAACAACCATCTATATTGGGCCATATAACTTGTCAGGGATATTTGTAACAAATTATAATATTGCAAAGTTCTTTTTTAGAGAAAAAAATTAGATATCTTTAAAAATTAACAGCACCTGTGTATATAAAACTATATAAATGTCACAATTTTGAAAAGCGACATCACAAATGTTCAGTATTATAATGCAATATATATGTATATATACTACAGGAGTCGGTGAAGGTGATATCATCATCATCAACAGCTTTGAGCACAGCAAAAACTCCACCAATACCTGTGATGATGGAGCCAAATGCAAAACTTTATGTAAGTTTTTTTCTGTTGTGCTTTGAAAGAAAAAACAAAACTGATTATTTAAACATAGAAATAACATAAGTTTATTGTTGACCAATGGTGTGAATCATTAGGTTTTTTTCTTATTGCTATTTTAAGGACAAAAACCAGTCTCCGGAAATGTAATTTCTTTCATTTTCTGCAAATTAACACCAACCTGAAATCTTTAAGTTACTAAGTTGTTTATATTGATTATTCTAATCTATAAATAATGATTAGCTCTCTGTTCTTAACAAAACTTGAAGAATACTCTTAAATTTCATTGGTATGGGTGACTAGTAGTTTTTCTAACCTTTAGTATATCCATCGGCACCAAGTTTATTCTACAATTATTCTATATTTTCTTGAATTTCATGGAAACATGGATATTTGGCATTACAGAGATCATGTGCATCATCTTAAGTTTGTTCCTATATTGAGAAACTTGGTTGCATTGGCATGAATAGACTAAGAATATTTCAAAAATTGTAATACACTGAAATAAATCATGGAGGGATATGGGTGGTTTCGCTCCAAAAGTTCGAAAGCAGCCATATGACCTTAACAGTATTGCTGCAAATTAAATATAAAAAACGGATATATAATTAGGTTTAGACTGTTCTTATCATTGCAGATTGATTTATAAACTTGGAAATGTTTTTTCTCTGTCATAAACTTGGAAATGTTTTTTTTTCTTTGACAGAGACAATCATTGAACAATTTGAGAGAAAAACGCAATTCATTGATACAACAACTACAGGAGATCAACAAGGAGGCTACAGCACATGAACACAAACTAGAGGAGCTGTCGGAAAGCTTGCCTAATTTATTCAGGTAAATATATTCATTTTGATTATGGTCTTTTTCATTCAAGTAGACAAGACAAACCTTGACTTTTATTCATAAATGACCTTGACCTTCAATTGATATTTTTTAATTTTCAAATTTGATATACAAGTTTATTATATACTTTTAAATGAAATATTGAGAAATATTGATGAAATAAAATGTGTATTTTCATTTTCCGTATTTTCACTGTAAAAATTTATTTTTCACTGCAGTGAAACATATTTTCCGTATTTTCACTGGTGTCTTGCCGGACTACTTTCTTTTAAATTCTGCCAGTACTCAAAATTTAAGGGAAAGTCTTTCAAATTTTAATGTCCAGAAAGAGAAAATGTATATAATAAACAGAAAATTCAAGTTTTTTCTATAAATACATGATTTATTTTCATCTTGTGGCATGAAAATTACCATATTTCACTCGTGGCTACCGCCACTCATGAAATATTTATTTTCATACCACTCGATGAAAATAAATCATGTATTTATAGAAAAAACTTGAATATCCTCTATATATTCTATAGTTTCTATATCAAATATATTGTTTGCTTTTTCAGATTTGATCATGTAGACTTTAAAGAGTTTGATTCTGCTACCCTTAAAGAAGCTACGGTATATGCCAGTACGTTAAAACATCCTGAACCACTCGATACTGGTCCCTTTAGTTTAAAGAAAATAGCACCATCTAACGGCGAGATATTTGAGAGACTAGGAGCTATTTCTGGAGTACCCCCTCGATCTGTCAATGACAGCATTATAGCCTCATGGACGGCTGCTACTCTCAAATACTCAGGTTTGTAGTTTTGATGTTATTTAAACCCTCCATCTGCTTGAACCAAAAGAAACGTTAAACTGGCATTTGCCACCAGTATAGAGCTAGTCCGAATGTCAAGAAGTTGGAGTAAATTATGCCTTATCTTTTTTTGAAGAAAAAAATGGAGCTATTGTCATAACCCACTTGTAGGCATTGGTATTGTCATTGGTGAAACTATTTGGTTAAGTTTTTGGATCGAATTTGAACCAATTCAAGTATAGTTATAAGGGATTTTATTATAAAAATATTAAAATATGAACAGGCAGCAATGAAGAAGTAGAAGTGGATACAGAACCTGATTTATAATGGTGACATTGGTCTGTTATTGCTTATAATATTTAAAGATTAAATATGGTATTTTTATGATAATTATAAGATATTTGAGTATTGGCTTATATGAGTGGAAGATATGTTGAATATCCTAAGTTTTAGGTGTTTTAACTACACTATGCAAAGAGAGAGTGGAATGATTTGGCTAAATTTAGTTCTGACAATAACAAATTGCTTATCCCATGTCACTGATATTTCCAGAAAAAAAATTGATAGGATTCTGTCTCCAACTCATAATTCTGACAATAGAATTTATAACCATGCCATAAATATATGAATAGGATCCTGTGACCATTCAAATAAAAAAATGTAACAAAAAATGTCTGTGAAAGTCAGTCCTACAAACAACAAGTTGGTCTGAATTCTAAAGTGGTCTTAAATAGTTATACCCCACAAACGAAGTTTAGGGGGGGGGGGGGGTATATAGGAGTCAGCTTGTCGGTCGGTCGGTCCACATCATGGTTTCCGGACAATAACTAGAGTTTGGAATGACGTATTGTAATCAAACTTGGTATATAGCAACCTTATGTGGAAACTCCGGTTTGTATTGCATATGGACCCCCTGGGGTCAAGGTCACTGTTACTAAAAATAGAAAAATGGTTTCTGGACAATAACTTGACTTAGGAATGAGATACTGTGATCTAATTTGGCGTAAAGGAAGCTTATATGAAGACCTGGGTTGGTATTGCATTTGGACCCCCTAGGGTCAAGGTCACCGTTACAGTGTTACTAAAAATAGAAAAATTGTTTCCGTACAATAACTAGAGTTAGGAATGAGATATTGTTATCAAACTTGGTGTAGAGCAAGCTTATATGAAGACTTTGGTTGGTTTTGCATTTGGGCCCCCTTGGGTCAAGGTCAAGGTCACCATTACAAAAAATAGAAAAATGGTTTTCGGACAATAACTTGACTTAGGAATGAGATATTGTAATCTTATTTGGTGTATAGGAAGCTTATATGAAGACCTGGGTTGGTATTGCATTTGGCCCCCCTAGGGTCAAGGTCACAGTTACTAAAAATAGAAAAATGGTTGCCGGACAATAACTAGAGTTAGGAATGAGATTTTGTAATCAAACTTGGTGTATAGCAAGCTTATTTCGAGACCCCAGTTGTGATTACAATTAATTGAAATATTCCTTTGTACACAGTTGACAATTTGTGTTCAAATTTTTATTCAGACTACTTTTTTTCAAAAAGTCAAAGTTGCTGGTGGGGGTATTAATCACCTTCAGTGATAGGTCTAGTTGTTTTTATATATATATACAGTATGTAGATAATAATAAATTGTAACAATTTTTCAGAGTATCAGAACAATACTGTAGAAACCAATCAGACAGAGGCTCTCGCAAGTCAGGCTGCTTCATCCGAGTCCAACAGTAAAACAACTTATAAGAGCACGGTAATGTCAAACAATTTGTACCTAAGTATAGTCTATAATTTCTGTAACCATGATTTAGATTCATTCATTATATATTCATGCCCTTTATTTATGAAGTTTAAAGTCAACCATGTTCAGAAATCTGAATTATTACCAGCAGTTTGATAGAATTTTTATGTAAATTGTTTTGTTTTTTTTGTCTCTTTATATGCACAAATAGGCTTTTAATATCCTCTGAAGCTAGTCTACCAATAACTACCTTAATTGCTATTAATAAAAGCTCTAACAACTGTGTCAGTGAATCCATTCTTTGGCTGAGTGGTTTATAGTTATTAGATGATTTCTTTGCAAGCTGGTGGTCCTTTATGTCCTTAGTAAGAATCCAATATGCATGATAGGTGGTAGGACTTTTTCCAGTCACATTTGCTTTTTCCTTTTGCCAACCTGTAATAAAAATATATGCTCCTTTTTACTTACAGGCCAATAGTTCTTCAAATTGGAGTAATGTAGATCAGGATTTTCCATATTGGAAAGATGTTACTCAAAATTTGGATTCTCCTTTGACGACCCCTCCCAGCACCCCTTGTCCGGCCTCTGTCAACAACTCTTATTGTGGTTTGAAGGCTATGTCGGAGAAGGCCTCGGGCAGTTATGATCCTATTTCTCATAGGTCTAAGAACATTGCCAGTAGTCATAGGGCTGAATCAGTGAACGGCACTTATACGTCAACATACGGTCAGCCGGATTCAAATAAGACAAGCACTTCTTCAGATACAAGGTATTATGGTTCAAGGTCGTCAGTACAAGTTAACAGCTCTGTAAATGCAGGGTTGCCTATTAACCATTCTGGAGGTTATGAGGGAAGTACTGTCGTAAGTGCTGCGTCATTGCCATCTTCTGTACGAAGCTCTCAAATGCTTGCAACAGTGTCGTCATATACAGTTAGCCCGTCACAAATGGCCACTGCTTCATATACGGCTAGAAGTCAGCCTATGAAGTATTCAACAAGTTATGAACCGCCAGCAGAAGCTTGTGGTCCAACGACAAGTTACTGGCCAACAACACCGTCTAATCAGGGTTCGACCATGAGCATGTCGTCTTCAACATCTTACCGTTCTTCTTCTCAGATATACGGTTCCTCTTCAGCTGCAACATTTTACACATCTTCTGATATGCAGTCACAACCTTCATTTTCACGTACGTATTTTCAAATCATATATTGCTCAGATTTGTTTCTTTAAAAAAGTTAAAAGTCATAGTGTTGTTCCCTGTTATTGTTATTTGAAAACTTTAAAATGAATCATAGCTTTCTTATATTTCAATGGAATACCCTCATACATAGTCTCTTTGGACAAGACTTTCTCTAAGACCAGATTGAAATTGACTGTGACTCTTATAAGACCTTGATGGTCAAATTTTAAAAAAATTGCTTGATTTTTTATAAAAGTGTGAAATAAATATGATTCTTATGAGTTGTTTTGCCTTCATAAGAAGACTTAACTGAATTTGACCTCGACTCATAACTGACCTTGAAGGTTTGACTATTGAATTTTGCTTGTTAACTTTCCTTAATTTGCTATAACTATTAATTACTTGACCTTGGCATTCCAATTATTGGATTTTGTTAAATGCTTGCACATGACCAAATAAACATGTTATATGATTTGATTATAAATCTTGACCTTTGAATAACTTTGACTGTCAAGGTCAAGTCATTGAATTCTGCTTAAATTGTGATATCAACTTTGTCATTTATTCACTGATTTGGTTCAAACAAATTTGTACAAAGCAACTCTTATGATAATTCTGACATGTTTAATAATTTAAATATGACATTGACCTCAAAATGACCTTGACTGTTAGTAGTACAGCCATACCACCCATGTAAAATTAAGTGGAATGCCATTGTACATGCGGTAAGATTTTGAATATTTTTCCTGGCAATACCCAGAAAAAATAATTATTTATAGCTTGAATCTGTAAATGTACGAATGTCTTAGCAATTATTGTTAGTAATTTAATATAATTTCCAGTCAAGAATAAGTGATAGCAAACAATGGTGGAGCATGTATTTAATTTAACTTGACAGTGGTACAAATCTTGCTTGACTCAAACTATTAATAATTTACTTTCCCCATCATGAGCTTATTGAGTAACCAATGAAACCAGCATACAGGAATTTAAGTTATAGAAATTTTAATGCATTTTAGAAGAAAAGTCTTTTTATCTTAAATAGTAATCAGATATATTTGTCTGAAATTTTGTTCTGAAATTGTTCTGAAATTTTGTTTATTTTACAATTAGTAACATTTTTTAGAATCTGTGTACAGAAGTATTTTATTCATCAGAAATGTTGTTGTTTTGTTTTTCTCAGGATTTCAGAAATCTGATTTTCTGAACCATATACATGTATCTATTTTGAAAACCAAATATATACATTGTATTTGATGGTGCAAAATTATATGGGGTTTTTTTCTGGACAGGAGCTTAATGTTTTTAAATTAACTTATATTTTTGTTTCTTTTTATTTTCAGGATTCATGAATTTGAATGAGGAAGATGATATCCCATTTATAGAAGGGTCCCCCATCATATCTAAATACGGTCCCATTTCCCGCGGCATTAAAACTGCCCAGCAGACGGCAATACAGGCTGAGAATGCTGCCGATGATGATGTAAGTATATGAGCCGCGCCATGACAAAACCAACATAATGGGTTTGCGACCAGCATGGATCCAGACCAGCCCGCGCCTCCGTGCAGTCTGATCAGAATCCATGCTGTTCAAATGTAGTTTTTAGTCCCCTACCGGTTTACCGGAGGGGACTTTAGGTTTACCCTCCGTCCGTCTGTCCGTCCGTCAGTCCATTCGTCCACAAAACTGGATCCCGCGATAACGCAAAAAGTACTGAAAATATTTTAATGAAACTTGATATATGGATAGATGGCAGTATGGAGATTATGCATGTCTTTTTCTTTTCTTCCTATGTTGAAAATTCTGGTTGCTATGGCAACAAATAGACTGAAAATATGGCAAATTTTACACATAACCTGGATCCATTGATAACACAAAAAGTACTGAAAATATGTTTATGAAACTTGACATATGGGTAGATGGCAGTATGGAAATTATGCACATCCTTTTCTTATCTTCCTATGTTGAAAATTCTGGTTGCTATGGCAACAAATAGACTGAATTTCAAGATTTCTGATTCTAGTTTTTAAGTTTTTTCACTATAAGTTCTTTATTTCTTAAGGTATTTTCTTCAAACTTTAAATATAAGTTGCTTGTCATCAACCACATCATATGTGACAAGGTTTACAACTCTAGCACAAAATTTATCGGAATTACCTCCCTTGAACTTAAAATTTTCATGAAAAAACATTGTTTTTTTTTAAATAACTTCTTTTTCTGAATGTATCTACTTCAAACTTCATATAAATGTTTCTTATTATCACTCAACATTTGTGAGTGTTCAATACTCTAGCAAGACTATTTCCAGAATTATGCCCCTTTTGAACTTAGACTTTTTTTTGAGAAATTGGTAATTTTTACTCCAACTTCTTCAATCATGATAGGATTTTAAAAATGTTATATTTTGATAACAGGGATGTTTAAAAAATAATTTTAGAGTGTCCTTCAGTCCGTCTGTCTGTACATAAAAACTGTTTCCTGTGATCACTTTTAAAGAACTTTTTCAACAAATTTACTTAAAATAGGAACATAAGTGAATGACCAATGGCCCTTCAGAATGTTGCTTGGGCTCTTACCGGTAGGGGACTTATGGATTGCTTGCAATACTAAGATAATTGCTTGTTATTTTCTTATTTTCAGAACAGTGATTTGTTAAAAGGCACATTAAAGGGAATCCTCTGAATCCCCAAAGCACAAAAACATAAAATTTGGCATTTTTATTTAGATCAGTTTGGGTGCTTATCGCAGAAATAAAAATACAAATAAAAATTAAGAAATAAACTAAGAAATTGGAAATATTTTGAAAATCATATTTTTGTGCTTTTGTTTGGTGAATTTGAGTGAAAGGTGTTGCAAAGTTGGAGTCAATATTCCGGGTAGAATAATCATTATGGAAAAACAGAGGGAGCAACTTAGCTGAAATTTTGCACACAAGTAACTAGTCTAGACCATTATCAAATGGAACATTAATCTCTTTAAATTATTTTCAGTCCTGTCATGTTAAAAAACCGTCAGTGGAGAGCCTTTAAGCCTCAGAAATGAATGAATATTTATTTCTGTTGAGGAGGATAACAGGTTTTTTTCTTTATAAATGTGTAATAATTGATAAGCTTTTACTGTTCAGCTTTTTGCATATTTTATCAGTTATGCTTGTTGTACAAATGTACAAAACAATTCAGAAAAATACATTTGTGTATCATGTCAGTTTTGGGCTGTAACATTATTAAATCTACTGATGTAAGTGAAAAGTTTAAAATGCTAGGGTGATGATACTTATGCTTGTGTTAAGCTGTTGCTGATTGAGTGAGGATTTTAACGCCCGAGTGTAAGTTAGGATGCTAGAAATGAGGGACTAATGCAAGTGTGCTTCAAAGACACATATACCTCAGAAACAAATATAGTTCTTTTTTTTTATTTCTTGAGAAAGGTCAAACATGAATTTTTATAATGTTTCAATAATAGTTAGATAGAATGTTAGATGCTTGTTGCCTGAAGAAAGTAGTGATAAATGTGAAATGATTTGTCATAAACTTATCCAAATGCAAACAAAGAAATATTTTGACTTCCATACAAATTGCATATTCACTGTAAATGCACTGATTGCCAAATAGCAGCAGATGATAAAGATGGTTCATGTAACTGGCCAATGAGTACACCAAAATTAAAAACCTTTTCAGAAATATAAATAAAACATTAAAAGCATTTCTGAGGCTTAATACGCCTTTAATGCTTTTTGGTTAAAGATACATTTACAATAACTAATTTGTTTTATAATACTACAGGCTACGAAAACTGTACCAGTAACAGCAGTGACGCCACTAAAAGGGCCTCCTTTACCCAGCGCCCAGAGGGTACCCAGTAGGTTCACACAGCAGGATGATGCTGAACAAAAAACGAACAAAAAGAGTTCTTCCCCCTTAACTGCTTACGAGAAGTCCTACTCATTATGGTAAGAAAATTCTGTGATTTCCGTGTTTCTGATATTGATTGGCACTAAATTTGTGGCAGTATAAATAATGAATTAAAACAAAGACAGATGAAATGCTGATAAAAGTTTTGTTATTATATATTGTCACCTTAATGCTATAACTGGTTAACTCCTTCTAAATTTAATAGGAGTTAACCAGTTATGCACTAAGTTGACTACACTGAACAAAAGTTGTAACCGAACACCCTGAGTTTTCGCTTTTATATGAAAAAGAATTATACCAATAGATCTGACTTTTATTTTATTTCGAAGAGAATGAACACATTGAGAATAATAAAATTATAACATTTTCTGTTTAAAAAATACTTTATCGATATTTTAAAAAAATATTTTTATGAACAACCACTCACCTGTCTGATATAGGCTCCAGCATTCAACATTCCAACTGCTAAGGCACGATCCTGCATCGACATTCGTGCCATGTTTTATGTTTTTTCACTTATAAAGTCAACAAAGATTTATGCAATGTAAAATTTAATACTCACCATGCTCTGCACGAACATTTCGTGCCAAAATGTGTAAACCGCGCCCTGTCTCCAAGGGTTGTCATTAAGAGGCGGAAGGGGCCAAAATGCCTGTCTCAAATGCATTATGGGCCGCCTCAAAATTAAGAAAACACTCTTTGTTATGCTTGATAAAGACAGAAATGACCGCCTCAAGTTCAAAACAAACCTTATGCAAAAAATGTAAATGACAACCCTGGTCTCACGCGCGAGTGCATGGAACCGTATTAGATTAATTTTCTTTCCACAAATCGGTAGAAAATGACACAGAAATCACCTCTGCAAAATTGTTTAAGGATCTATTGACCGCTATAAAATAATTAAAATTTAAAAAGTGATTGGTTAGAACTTTTGTTAAGTGTATATATGAGCCGTGTCATGACGAAACCAACATAATGGGTTTGCGACCAGCATGGATCCAGACTAGCTTGTGAATCGGCGCAGTCTGATCAGGATCCATGCTGTTTGCTTTCCAACTCTATTACAAGTAGAGAAACTGATAGCAAACAGTGTTGAACCTGATCAGAGCGGATGAGCAGGCTGGTCTGGATCCATGCTAGTCGCAAACCCATCATGTTGGTTTTTGTCATGATGCGGCTCATATCTATTCTAACTGGATTTTGGAAAAGGCTTTGAAAGTTAAGGTATGTCTGTGTCTTAACCAAGACTTATGCCATGTGAGAAATCATTTGGTAAAACACAAGTCATGCTTAAACCCATGAACATTGGATAGAGAGGTAGAAAGTTGAAATTTAAAGATCTTGGACATATATTAAAATTGTTTAAGATTTGAATTAAAGTTGGTTAAAAAAAGTGCTTGTAGTGAAAGGATTTTGCTTGAATGTGTATGACTTTCTTTTCAGTTACCATGCTATTTTAAATGGACTTGTCCATCTTTCAATACAGACAAATCCATGCATCAATTTTAGGGTGGGGGGAATTAAAAATATAGTATCTAAAAAAGTATTGATAGAATAGAATAGGAAATATTGCAGACCTTGATCACATGGCATGGAACTTGATCTATGGTTCACCAACTCCAAACTTATAACACCACAAAAAAGAAAGGTAAAAAGTTGCACCTTCTGGGGTTTGAACCCACGCCCCTCAGTTTCATTGCAGTTGACAGTGATGCTAGCCTATTTGAAATACTCTTCAAAGTGAAGGTAATGCATAAGGGGTGGCCTACCTTAACTTTGTATAAGGGTATTTTATTTGAATTTTATGTATTAATTATGTATTATTTTGCTAGGACAACACAGCTTAACCTGTTGGAGCAGAAAGCAAAGAAGGCGAGCACAGAGGATGAGAAACTCAGCGTAAAGTTACAGGCTGTACAGATGCAGATAGCTCTGGTAATTTACTGATTACTGAATATCCAATAATATTCTAAAATAAAGTCCTAATATATGCTTGTATATTTTCATTTGGCACCCCAAGTATAGGGCACAAGGTAAGGGCCAAGGTCCTGAACTGCCATATCTACAAATTTCTCAAATTAAACCCACATTTATAATATGGTTTTTGATATATGTCAAATAATAATTATTATATGGTATTTGATTAATGTAGAATAATATGGTATTATATTTTTTTATGTAATAATATGCAGAATAATTACTTTGTTTTTAATATACAATGCATGTAGAACAACATATGGTTTTAAATATACATGTATGTAGAATAATAATATGTTTTTTTTTAACCCTTTACCTCATATATACAAGAAACAATGCACTTTGACCCCCCCCCCCTCCCTTTATTTAGGCCTGAAATAGTGAAAAAATATCCTATTTGGGCCCCAAACACATGTTTGAGAAATGTTGCTAAAAAAAGTGAGCACTTTTTCGGCGCCGTCCCCCATCCAAAAGAGACATCAGGGGGTTGCCAAAAGGGGGATGTGCACCCTTCTGTTTTGGGGGGTTTGAAGAGGGCAGAGTCCCCCTCATCGCCAGGAAAATTTTGGACTTGTGAGAGGCTTAAAATGACCCCAGGTTGATCAAAAGGTAACATGTAACCAACGCTGAAAAGCCTTTGACTCTATCTCAATCCATTGAGAAGTTGCAGCACTTTGAAATCATTTTGATGGAAAAAATCAACGCAAAATAGTGACTTTTGGCAATTTTGATATGTAACAGAAAATTTAAGCCTGAGCATGTTGTTGCAAGGGCAATGGTCCAGTCAACAGTTGTGCCAAGTTTGATTAGTGTTGAATCACTTTTTATAGTATTATAGCAATTTGAACTTGTAATGGGAGACTTTTCAATGAAAACAGCCATTTTTCACAAAATGCTCATGAAGTAATGGGTTAAATAAATGTAGAATAATATGGTATTATATGGTTTGTAATGAATGTAGAATAATAACATGGTGTTATATGTTTTTACAGAAAGAACAAGAGCTACAGCAAGCTCAGGTAACAGAGACTGCCAAGTGCTCAGAATATATGAAGAACCGTCATTGATCAAGGTTGTCGCAGACTTAATTCTACATTATTGGTAAGAATAGAGAATTCTGGATATAGTTATATCTTGTAGTTATTATACAATCAGTTGAAGATTTGATTTTCGGACTGCTTAGTTCAATGGAAAAGGAAAAAAGTATATGGATGAGCATGTGATTTGTATGTATGAAGTTGGGTTGATTCTCACACTGGGTGAATTTCTCCCTGACAATTGATCTCAGACCATTGAGTCTAATGGACCTTTGTACTGCATCACTGATTAAGAAATTATATGGGTTATATAGTTGGTCACATGCAGAGAAATTGGTAATTTTTTGTTTACTTATGTCCACAGATTTGTAAAACTAATACCATTTTAACTGTATCCAGATTTTGGAATCTACGATTGAAATAGATCTGATTTGAAATAACAACTAGGCCATCCTTAAAAAAATGTTTGTTTGCAGTAACCCGACCCAGAATTTTTAAGGTGGGTAGGTAGGTCGATTTTTTTTTTTTTTTTTTTTTTATTGAACTGTTCTCCCAAATAAACATGGAATTTCAAAATGCTGGACAATATATGCTTTGATAATCTGGTAACAATTAATAAATTAAATAATGAATTCTAATTTAATAAGAACTACATTTTATTTCTTCTATTAACTTTTAAAAGAACGAAAACAAAGCACAAGGCATAACTTTCTGATTAAAAAAAAAAAAAAATATCCAGACCATGAAAAAAAAATTTGAGTAGGGGCAAATTTTGTGAGTTGGTCGCGTTACTGCAAACAAACATTTTTTTAAGGATGGCCCTATGTCCCAATCAGTGTTATCAAAAGACAATTATATCCTTTTTGTTGTTACTTCAGGATAAGTGAACTTTAAGTTTTTGTGATTGAAAAAGATTCTGAGTAGAA
Organism: Ruditapes philippinarum; assembly: GCF_026571515.1. Lineage (NCBI taxonomy): Eukaryota > Metazoa > Mollusca > Bivalvia > Venerida > Veneridae > Ruditapes > Ruditapes philippinarum. Next base: position 141,121 of record NW_026854148.1, read on the forward strand.
ATATCAACTGTCTCACAATAAGTATCCTTTATGTCCTTAAGTTGTTTTGTAATGTTAAGTTAATAATAGATGAAACAAGTATGATATTTTTTTCAGGATATATTTAACTTGGAATAAAGACAGTCTGGTGACAATCAACAGCCGTGAGAATATTTGATTATAGTTCTCTTTATTATTGTCTCATTTAGGGACATTTATGATTAAATATATATACAATTTATGATTCACTACAGATTTGATTGTGGATTTTTGGATAGTGGAAGATCTATGAAAAAAAATTGGAATTTAGAAAGTGGAAGAATTGTTGAAGTTTGATTGTAAGTTAGCTAGACAGGTGTGACATTATCTTTTCAGCAGTTAAAACTTATACATGTAGTTGTATTTTTTTACTGTATAAAGGTATGATAAAACTATAAGATTGTTAATGCTATGATTGTTACACTAAATTTGTTTTGTTATTAAATGTAATAGGAACAGTGATTTTTCTAGAAGTGTTTAGTGTTTAAGCTAAAGCAATGCTTTATTCTGTATTCAGAAACAATGAAGATTAGGGATATAACAATAAATATATGTTTATTTATGATACAAAAACTTACCATGTTACAACATGTGAAAAGAAATTCTTGTAATTTGTCAAATCTTTTTATTTAAGTAAATCACGTAAAAGACACTTGATTTTTGTAAATCATTTAAAAGACTTTTGATTTTTGTAAATCATGTAAAAGATGTTTTGATTTGTGTAAATCATGTAAAAAACATTTGCTTTGTATAAATCATGTAAAAGGCATTTTGATTTGTGTAAATCATGCAAAACACATTTGGTTTGTGTAAATCATGTAAGAAACATTTGATTTGTGTAAATCATGTAAGAAATGTTTGATTTGTGTAAATCATGTAAGACACATTTGGTTTGTGTAAATCATGTAAGAAACATTTGGTTTATGTAAATCATGTAAGAAACATTTGATTTGTGTAAATCATGTAAAAGTAGTTTTGATTTGTGTAAATCATGTAAGAAACATTTGATTTGTGTAAATCATGTAAGACACATTTGATTTGTGTAAATCATGTAAGAAACATTTGGTTTGTGTAAATCATGTAAAACACATTTGGTTTGTGTAAATCATGTAAGACACATTTGATTTGTGTAAATCATGTAAGACACATTTGGTTTGTGTAAATCATGTAAAACACATTTGGTTTGTGTAAATCATGTAAAACACATTTGGTTTGTGTAAATCATGTAAGAAACACTTGATTTGTGTAAATCATGTAAGACACATTTGATTTGTGTAAATCATGTAAAAGGCATTTTGATTTGTGTAAATCATGCAAAAAAAAATTGATTTGTGTAAATCCAAAGACATGATTGCTGATATGTACATTATTTACACACTGTCTTTACCATAGAGATAACCATTACTTTTCTCAGGCTGTAAATACATGTCACTTTTACAGGATAATATGCAATTATTACAAAGAGTAACTTTATCACATAAACCATGGCATAGGAGTGTAATAAAGCCATTTAATTAAAATTATATTACACTAGTGTAATAAAAGATTGACATGACATCATTTGCGTTTTATATTTATAAACATAACGTTTAAGTGAATGCATGTTAGTTACACTAAAGGCGCGTCAATGAAAAATAATTCCTTTTTAACTATATACTGCATAATATGATTTAATTCAACTGGTTCAGTAAATTTTATATTTAATCTACACTCATTCAATATCATCTAAATATCACATAAGCCATGGTGCTTGAGTGTAATTAAGCCATGTAATAAAGAAGATATTACACTAGTGTAATATCATATTGACATGACATTATGTGCATTTTATACAAACGTAACTTCAAAGCTTGTAAATTTTAGTGTTACACTATAGGCATGTCAATGAAAAATGACACTTTAAGCGCGGCAATGAAAATTGACTTTTTTTTACTGTTAGTATGTCAGATATGTATTAAACAGAAAATTACATTTGTGCATATTCAATACTAAATTTATTGGACTTGTTGAATAAAACAATATTTTGTTTGCCATAGCCTGAGAGGCTTACATAATATGTTTTTATTCAAATTGTTCCACAAATTTAGTATTAAATCTACACTCATTCAATATCCTCTGTTTGCATCATAAAGCTACTTTCAGTACTTATATATTACCATGTTGTATATACATATATGTAAATAATAATATGCTCCAAATTTGGACTTGATTTATTTGTATATAGTGAAGTTACTATATGTTCATAGAGCATGCATTGAGTGAAGTGTGGTTTTTAAGAAGATATTTTTTAATTGTATATATATCATAAAATGTTTATATGTATATATCTATGTAGTAATTATATTATTGTATTAAAATTTAAATTGTGTTTACCATGTAAATCATATAAATGAAAATGGACGCCCTATGGGAAATAACTTGCTACAATTGATGCAAAACATATTGTTCTGTTGTTATAAAGCTCTCCCTTAGATTTTCAGGGGAATGTATGCTGGTGACTGGTTTGTCCTTCAATTTGGGGTCAAGGTTCAAGGTCATTAAAATTTAAAGTAGGTCATACAATGTAAAATCTTCATTTATTGACCCATGTCTTAAGGATCTAAAATAAGTAAGTAAATTGTTTATTAAAGTGACATGTGTCATTTACAATAAAAATATATACAAATATTTTAATCAAGGTATTTAAACACCCGGCCCAATGGGCCTATAAGTCACTATAGATATGTGGATACCTTACACTAACTTGTAACATTTGAATAGGTCACTGTGGATAGAAATGATTTTTCCTATGTTTTCATCATAGGGATAATTCATTAACTGTGTCGTATATTCATCAGTGTACTGGCATTGGTGTCACCAATGCTTTTGTCCTACAGTCACATTGTCTAGTACGGTATTATAACTTGTTATATATCCAGTGTTTTTTTCTGAGCTTTTTATTTTACTAAAATTTGCCTTATCTACAGAGAAATTTATACCAAAATTCTTGCATATATTTTAATCCAGTCAAAGTTTGTTATGCTATATAATTTCATTACTTGTGTATGTACAATTTATATGAATAATTGTACTAAAATTTAAGATTATTACTCAGTAATGTTAGTTAAAATTTTTATAAAATTTTATAATTAAAACAAAATTTCTATGCCTGAACTCTTCAAAGATAAACAGACTATTATCCTTTGTTGAGGGAAATTTTTGACTGATGATGACTACATTAGTACACAGTTTTTCAATATTTTATTCAAATTATATTCTGCAAAAGTGAGCCAGTAATTGTTACAGATTTCCGTAGCTAACAGTTTGAGTGTTTGGATTTGAATTGGAATAATTAACATGTGTATATATACATTTATTAACAAATGATAATAATATTACCAGTTATTTTGGTGATTATTTGTATTTTGGTTTCGTAGTAAATATAGAGATTGGGTGAATGTTTGTTTCTAAAGCAATATTTATAATACTGCACTTTTTGTAAAACTGATTTTCGTTGGACGGTTGAGATATCAATATCACTGGTATTGTATTATATACATGACAGCTGCAAAAATATGCATTAACCTTTAGCCTGGTGGCGGAAAACTGAAAATATCAGCCTGCACTGCCATGCCATCTGATAAAAGTCTCTGTTTCCCTATACAGTCAGTACTCATTTTTAAATTTTACCTAAAAATGATGAATGGTTTTGCTCAGATTGAAAGATGGACTTGTCCATTTGAGATTTGCGGTGTGGTTAAGGTTGATTTATAATTTAAGTAAAAGAAGAAAAAAATGGGCAGTGTTATAATGTGTTTTACAAAGTTTTTTTTGTAACAGGTTATATGACCTTTATAACACAGGTGTTAAGACCATTTATGACAGGATATATAACCATTTATAAAAAATTAAGACTAATTGTGACAGGTTATATGACCATTTATAAAAAGTTTTAATAAGATCATTTATGAAAGGTTATATGACCATTTATAACAGGTTATTTAAACATTTATAAAAGGTTTTATGAATATTTATAATGGGTTTTATGACCTTTTATAAAAAGTTATATGCTCATTTATATAGGGTCATATAACTATTTATAAGAACATATAACCTGTCCGAAATATATAAGACTAATAAAACATTCAAGATAACTTAGTTTAAAATTTGAAAATATGCAATATATAATTATGTACAATGTATGTACCAGGGTGGTTTGAAAAATATCCAGAAAGGTTCTTTACCTTATTTACTTGAACGAAATTTTCAGTTTGTTTATTTTTTTGTTTTGATGATCTAGAAGAAAAGAAAAATTAGATATATTATATTCATTATGTCAATATTGATTGAGATAAATTTGGCAAATTATAAAATTAGTAATGGGTTTATTTGTCATTTTTAAAATGCTTATATTATATTCCTAATGTTAAAAAATTCCCAAAATAAATGTATTGCCTGTGTGACCATTTTATCAAGGCTAATATGGTTTCATGAACCTAAATATTTTCTGTAAAAAAAGGGATAGAGGATCTATTCCTAATAATTTTCAAACACCCATCATATAACCTGGTTTTGGGAATGAAATATAGAAAATATCTCTCATTTAAGTGAGTTGTATTCACTACTGAAAAAAAAATGTTTTATGCTAATGCATGAAACACAACTATTTCTCACTGTGAATGATATACAGTGAGTGATATAGAAAATATCTCACTGGGAAAATTTTAATAAATTCATCCATTAGCATAGAAATCTTTACAATGTAGTCATTTTCCATGAAAATGTAGGAGAACAAGTTCAAAGGTCAGATTAATGTGACTTATTTGATAAAGGGAGGTAATAAAGATGGTATTTTGACAAGAGTTGTGGTCCTATATGGGCTGAAATTGGCTTTGTTATTTGTTGTTTTTGTTAATTGGTGATGTTTGTTTTTATATTTTAATAAGTTTGCATATATTTGCTGGTGTTTGACTTTTATAATGGTATTTATATTTATTTTATGCTTTTTTATGAAGCTATGTTTTCTTTTTATGATTGAATTTGGTGTGTGTGTGTGTGGGGGGGGGGGTCAGTGAAAATATCCCTATAAAGTTTAGAAAAAAAAGCTTGCATGAGTAAACCTGGTTGGTAAGTTCAGGTGGTATGTCAAATGTTACCTTTACGAGGTTTTTGTTTG